>NC_053028.1:296976251-297244974 GCF_003073215.2 Triticum urartu
TATCAATTTATATCAGTGGATTAAGCCATGGAAAAGTTATATTACAGTAGACACAATGCAAAAAAATATGAATTGGTTTGCAACAGTACTTAGAGTAGTGATTTGCTTTATTGTACTAACGGATCTTACCGAGTTTTCTGTTGAAGTTTTGTGTGGATGAAGTGTTCGATGATCGAGAAGGTCACGATGTGAGAAGAAGGAAGAGAGGCAAAAGCTCAAGCTTGGGGATGCCCGAGGCACCCCAAATAAATATTCAAGGATACTCAAGCATCTAAGCTTGGGGATGCCCCGGAAGGCATCCCCTCTTTCTTCAACAAGTATCGGTATGTTTTCGGATTCGTTTCGTTCATGCGATATGTGCAATCTTGGAGCGTCTTTTGCATTTAGTTTTCACTTTTCCTTTATGCACCATGCTGGTATGAGATAGTCCTTGGTTGATTTATAGAATGCTCTTTGCACTTCACTTATATCTTTTGAGTATGGCTTTATAGAATGCTTCATGTGCTTCACTTATATCATTTGAAGTTTGGATTGCCTGTTTCTCTTTACATAGACAACCGCCATTTGTAGAATGCTCTTTTGCTGCACTTAGATTTGTTAGAGCATGGGCATATCTTTTGTAGAAAGAATTAAACTCTCTTGCTTCACTTATATCTATTTAGAGAGATGACAGGAACTGGTCATTCACATGGTTAGTCATAAAATCCTACATAAACTTGTAGATCACTGAATATGATATGTTTGATTCCTTGCAATAGTTTTGCGATATAAAGATGGTGATATTAGAGTCATGCTAGTGGGTGGTTGTGGATTGTGGAAATAATTGTGTTGAGGTTTGTGATTCCCGTTGCATGCACGTATGGTGAACCGTTATGTAACGAAGTTGGGGCATGAGGTATTTATTGATTGTCTTCCTTATGAGTGGCGGCCGGGGACGAGCGATGGTCTTTTCCTACCAATCTATTCCCCTAGGAGCATGCGCGTAGTACTTTGTTTCGATGACTAATAGATTTTTGCAATAAGTATGTGAGTTCTTTATGACTAATGTTGAGTCCATGGATTATACGCACTCTCACCCTTCCATCATTGCTAACCTCTCTAGTACCGCACAACTTTCGCCGGTAGCATAAACCCACCATATACCTTCCTCAAAACAGCCACCATACCTACCTATCATGGCATTTCCATAGCTATTCCGAGATATATTGCCATGCAACTTTCATCATCATCATATACATGACTTGAGCATTTATTGCCATATTGCTTTGCATGATCGTAAGATAGCTAGCATGATGTTTTCATGGCTTGTCCGTTTTTTTATGTCATTGCTACGCTAGATCATTGCACATTCCGGTACACCGCCAGAGGCATTCATATAGAGTCATATCCTTGTTCTAGATATCGAGTTGTAATATTGAGTTGTAAGTAAATAAAAGTGTGATGATCATCATTATTAGAACATTGTCCCATGTGAGGTTATCAAAATAAAAGTGGCCAAAGAAGCCCCAAAAAAGAGAGAGAGAGGCCAAAGAAGCCTACAAAAAAAGAAAAAAAAAGAAAAAATGAGAGAAAAAGAGAGAAGGGGCAATGTTACTATCCTTTTACCACACTTGTGCTTCAAAGTAGCACCATGTTCTTCATATAGAGAGTCTCTTGAGTTATCACTTTCATATACTAGTGGGAATTTTCATTATAGAACTTGGCTTGTATATTCCAACGATGGGCTTCCTCAAATGCCCTAGGTCTTCATGAGCAAGCAGGTTGGATGCACACCCACTTAGTTTCAGTTTGAGCTTTCATATACCTATAGCTCTAGTGCATCCGTTGCATGGCAATTCCTACTCACTCACATTGATATCTATTGATGGGCATCTCCATAGCCCGTTGATACGCCTACTTGATGTGAGACTATCTTCTCCTTTTTGTCTTCTCCACAACCACCATTCTATTCCACCTATAGTGCTATGTCCATGGCTCAGGCTCATGTATTGTGCGAAAGTTGAAAAGGATTGAGAACGTCAAAAGTATGAAACAATTGCTTGGCTTGTCATCGGGGTTGTGCATGATGTGAGTATTTTGTGTGAAGAAGATGGAGCATAGCTAGACTATATGATTTTGTAGGGATAACTTTCTTTGGCCTTGTTATTTCGAAAAGACATGATTGCTTTATTAGTGGGCTTGAAGTATTATTGTTCTTATGTCAAATGATAGACTATTGCTTTGAATCACTCGTGTCTTAATATTCATACCATGATTAGATATGTGACCAAGATTATGCTAGGTAGCATTCCACATCAAAAATTATATTTTTTATCATTTACCTACTCAGGGACGAGCAGGAATTAAGCTTCGGGGTGCTGATACGTCTCCATCGTATCTATAATTTTTGATTGTTCCATGCCAATATTCTACAACTTTCAAATACTTTTGGCAACTTTTTATACTATTTTTGGGACTAACATATTGATCCAGCGCCCAGTGCCAGATCCTGTTTGTTGCACTTTTTTTGTTTTGCAGAATATCCATATCAAACGGAGTCCAAACGGGATAAAAACTGACAGAGATTTTTTTGGAATATATATGATTTTTGGGAAGAAAAATGCATGCGAGACGGTGCCCGAGGCGGCCACGAGGCAGGAGGGCACGCCTGCCCCCCCAGGCACGCCCCTGACCCTCGTGGGCCACCCGTAAGGCGGTTGATGCCCTTCTTTCGCCGCAAGAAAGCTAATATCCGGATAGAGATCGTGTTAAAATTTCAGGCCAATCGGAGTTACGGATCTCCGGGAATATAAGAAACGGTGAAAGGGAAGAATCTGAGAACGCAGACACAGAGAGAGACAGAGAGACAGATCCAATCTCGGAGGGGCTCTCGCCCCTCCCACGCCATGGAGACCATGGACTAGAGGGGAAACCCTTCTCTCATCTAGGGAGGAGGTCACGGAAGAAGAAAAAGGAGGGGGGCTCTTTCCCCCTCGCTTCCGGTGGCACCGGACTGCCACCGAGGGCCATCATCATCACCGCGATCTACACCAAAACCTCCGCCATCTTCACCAACATATCCATCACCTTCCCCCCTCTATCTACAGCGGTCCACTCTCCCGCAACCCGCTGTACCCTCTACTTGAACATGGTGCTTTATGCTTCATATTATTATCCAATGATGTGTTGCCATCCTATGATGTCTGAGTAGATTTTCGTTGTCCTATCGGTGGTTGATGAATTGCTATGATTGATTTAATTTGCTTGTGGTTATGTTGCTGTCCTTTGGTGCCCGTCATATGATTGCGCGCATGGAGCACACCTTGGGGTTAGTTGTAGGTTGATAGGACTATGTATTGGAGGGCAAGAGTGACAGAAGCTTCAACCTAGCATAGAAATTGATGCATACGGGATTGAAGGGGGACCAATATATCTTAATGCTATGGTTGGGTTTTACCTTAATGAACATTAGTAGTTGCAGATGCTTGCTAATAGTTCCAATCATAAGTGCATAGAATTCCAAGTCAGGGATGACATGCTAGCAGTGGCCTCTCCCACATAATACTTGCTATCGGTCTAGTAAAGTAGTCAATTGCTTAGGGGAAATTTCGCAACTCCTACCACCACTTTTCCACACTCGCTATATTTACTTTATTGTTTCTTTATCTAAACAGCCCCTACTTTTTATTTACGTACTCTTTATTATCTTTTAAATCTATCCAACAACACCTACAAAGTACTTCTAGTTTCATACTTGTTCTAGGTAAAGCGAACGTCAAGCGTGCGTAGAGTTGTATCGCTGGTCGATAGAACTTGAGGGAATATTTGTTCTACCTTTAGCTCCTCATTGGGTTCGACACTCTTACTCATCAAAAAATGTTGCGATCCCCTATACTTGTGGGTTATCAAGATGGCGCGGGAGTTGCTGCGGTGCCGGCTGATGGAGAGCGGACGCGACGCACTACTGGAACGTGTCGCTAAGCTGCTAGATGCGGAGGCGTCAGGAGCGTCGCCTTTCTGCTATCTGCTTCCTTCCCGAGCCGCCACTTGGCCTCACAACGGGCCACGCTACAACCGTGCGCCCTCTGGTGCGCCTGGGAGCATCATCGGCCCTAGGACGGCCGGCAGCGCCGGAGGCCCCGTTGTCCCCGCGTCGCCTCTGGTGAGCGCGGGCACGAGCGTTGACCCCAATGGCCCCAGCGAGGCGTCGCATTATCATCCTCAGGAAGCTGCGCTGGTTCGGGCGACATGGAGTATGGGGCACTAGGGCGGGTTGTTTGGGGGTAACAGCCCTAGAAGCCTATGTGCCCCGCATGATGTATCAGGAGTACACACCGGAGGACGACCCTGGCTCGTTTCTCGGGCTAGGTTGGGAGGAGGAAGCATTAGGAGCCGAAGCCTTACAGGAGCCGCCGGAGAGCCCCGCCAACCTCACCGTCGACAATAGATATATGGTACCACTAATCCCTCACGAGCAAGCTTACACTAACCATGAGCCACACATGAACCAGGCCCCAGCGCCAAACGGTGATTCCGGCACGACAGGAGAGACCCACTGGGGGCTGCGTGGAAGGGGCCAAGAGCAAGGCCCCTCCCTGAGTCACGTGGAGCAAGGCAATGTCCGGAGGTAGGCCATCTGCCGGGGTGGCAACCGCGACCTTTCCCCCGGCAGAGGACCCATGGTCGCCGAGGGCGCCATTGGCGTCCCCTCTGCCCTCGTTGGGCCATCCAGGTTTCCAGTCGTTCCAGCGGAGGCAGGGGGTGGCGCAAGGCGAGGCCCTGGTCCGGCGATATAAAGCAAGGCGGGTTCCTGTGAAGAAGGTCCAGTGCATGTGAAGCTCGCCGCCCATGACACTCTCATGTAATAATGAGTGGGGCTGTACATGCCTCGGAGTCTTAGGGGTGCCGGCCTCAGGCCCTGGGGCTCCCTCCCACGCCTAGTGGCAGCACTTAGCTCCGCGCTGGTGAGAAGACTCGAAGACCAGAAGACTAGACTAGGCGCCGGACGCGGCCATTTGCTTTGGATCACTTCTTCTGTTGCCTTGCTTTTTGGATTTGGATTTAAGTTGAGGTCAAGCTTTTGTTGATGCGTGCGGGTGGTGTATTTTCTCGTTCAAGCTATTTCTTGCCATCTGGTTCTTGCCTTGTTCTAGAGCTCACGCTCACCGTCTCCCCCTCGCGGGCCCCTCGGGAGCGGGGCTAAGAACAGCACGCGTGCCGACCGGTGTAGGAACCTCGCGAGGCCATCTCGGGCGGGTCAGTAGACCCTTTAGGAGACCCGTGGTGACTCTTGACCTTACAACCCGATACAGGGCCCGCTCCAGCTAAGGTAAGCCGCAGCGGCAAAACTTGCAGTCAGACTCACGACTGACCAAAACGCACCCTCGGCTTGGCATAAAGGAGTAGAAATCATGATTTGCTTAGATGAGGGGCTCCCCCTCCCAAAATGCTCTTACAATCTTTAGGGGCCACGCACGAGTTTTTGCATACAGGGTGGAGCAGTAAAGCAACCAGGAATTAGCCAGATATGTCACTCGCCGCGTCCCCCATGTCATCTTCAGACGTGCCGCTGGCATCGCTGTCACCGTCGTTTGCGTTGCCTCCACCTTCGCCGGTGCCGACGCCCCCGTCACCGTCAGAAGCGAAGGCCCTGACCAGCGCATCCATGTGGTCTTCGACCCACCGCGCCAAGTCGCCCCGGATGGCTTCCGGCACGAGAGCAATAGTGGCGTCGAAATCAAAGTCGAGGTAGATGTTCCGGAGGTGGCTGAAGACGCGGGAGAACGCGCGCCCAAGTAGACTGTGACTTCCTTCTTCCACAAGCTAGCGATCCCTGTTAGACTGAGCATCCAGGCACGTCACCACGTTGGTGAAGAAGTTCAGGTGACTGGCGTAGTCATTCGAGTGGGGGAGCGGTGCATTCTCGTCGCAGATGAAGCCCAGGGCGGTATTAGCCTTGGTCCAAAGGCCCTGGAGCATGGGGGCGTGGTCGCGCTCAAGCATCCGCCGTTGAAGCACTTCCTCCCTGTTTTTCCACGCGACGGCCTCGGCGTCATCAACCTGTCTTTGAAGAGAAAGCAACTCGGCGCGGGCAGAGGCCATGTCCGCCTGTGCCGACATCAGGGCGGCAGCTATGGCCTCCTCACGCCTCTCCGCCTCGTCTAACCTGGGTCTGATAGCAGCGTCCTGCCCGCTGCCTCGGTTCCCGCAAGCATCAGCTTCAGGGCGTGCCGACCTTCAAGATCCACGCGAACCTCGGCCACCTTGCGGTCGACTTCCTCCTAGACCTTGGCCTCGCGAGCCCCGACGACATCTTCCGCTTGGGCAACCTGACGTTCCCTCATCTCCAATTGCACAAGCTCGAGACTACGCTCCATGGCTTCCAGAGCCAACGCCTCCTCACGCTTCCGGACCTCATCTTCCTCAGCAGGCGTCCCCCTCAGCGACGCGAGAGCGGCTTTACGCGCCTCCACTTGCTGCTTGACGGACACGCCCCAAGCGTGGAGCTCCCACACACGCTTTTCCGCAGCCTCGCGGCGGAGGTCAGCTTCACGAGCCTCCTCCGGAGCTCGGGAGCAGGTTCATCGGAGGCTGCAAGAGAGGCCTCAGCCTTCGTGTTTTCTAGCTCGCGCTGGTGGCGCCTAAGGTTGATGGCCACTTCCAGCCTGTGCCACTCCTTTGCCAGTCGTAGACCCTCGGCCTCGAGGCACGCATCATCGCCTCCTGGAAGAGATCGTGACGAACAACGCTCCGCTCACGCTCAAACTCCAACGTGCGACCCACCTCGTCCTCCGCTACGGGGGCTGCAGGCGGAACGCGGAGCGAGGCATCCCCTCTTGATAGGGGGCTACGGGCTGGTGCCGCTCCGGGCTCCGACCCGACCTCGATAGGGGCCCCGGCCAGGCGGGGCCCGCTACGTGAGAAGGAGCTGAAGATCGAAGCCATCCAGCTGCTGTTCATGACCAGGGGAGGAGCTCGTGGCACGCCTGTTGCACTCCGAGCAAGACCAAGAGGGAAGGACGACGAAGGCGCAAGCTCGGGGCGCCCTTGTGACGAACCAACTCCCACGGCTCATCCCACGCCGTGGGCAGCACCCGAGCCTGCAGCGCTGGAGCTTGGCGGGTGCAACGGGACGAGAGGGAGCTTCCTCTTAGGAGACTTCATGGCCTTGGCAGAATGGGTCCTGAGGGGATAATTGTCAGGAAAGGAAGGCGACACACGGAAGATCACTGAGATAAGGTACTTACTCGTCGACGGAAATATACTTTCGTCGCTTCAATGGCCCAAAGATGCTGTTGCCGCTCGGGGATCCCTTCCTCTTGCAGAGCTCCTCGAAGTCCATGCAAAGCCAACCGAAGCGTTGGACGTGGCGGCCGGTGCGGAGCGAGGCCGAGGAAGAGCTTGGAGGGACAACTTCAGGGGTGCCCGACTGCGATGAACAGTCGGGCACCGTCTCATCACGACCTCCCGAGGCCTCCAGGGCTTTGACCTCGGGAACCGCATGCTGCGTCGCCTCAGAAACCGACGCCCCAGGGGAGGTATTGCGAGCTCCCGAGGACGACGCCCCAGGATCACCACGCGGCATGTGCTCCTCAGCACTTGGGTCATGGGCGTCCGTCCGAGCTCGCCCTCCTGCACCCTCACTTGGGGCGAGCTCGGCACCGACGGCGAGGAAGGGAACCACATCGATGGGGTTCTCGCAGGGCCCCACCAGGCCAATCGGGCATAGCCCCCACTCATCAAAGGAGGGCATGATCACAACAAATTTAGCGTTGTTCTCGCAGCGGTACAACAGACAGCTCTTCTTGGGCATGTCGTCTGGCAGGGGGGCACCCGTCAGGACCGCAAGCACCGTTTGCCGCGTCTTAAGAGGAAGCCCCTCCTCCTGAAACCTCATATGGTCCTGACTGTTGAGAAAGGCCCACATCGGGCGGGAATGGCGCTGAAGTGAAGCGTCTCGGTGCTTGAGGAGCTCCTTCACCACCATAGGCGCATCCACGCCGTGGTCCTTCAACCTCCTCAGCCTGAGCTAGACGGGAATGAGACGGGGGCTCGCGAGCCTCTGGTGGCCCCAACTGGAGTTGGGAACAGCAGGCCCTGGCGGAGCATGGAGCAGAGGGCTGAGAACACCGGCGTCGACAAACACTCATCGTGTCCGAAATCCCCTCGTACGCTGTCGCGGCCACGTCCTGGAAGCTCACGGACCCCGAGATCTGCCGTGGGTCTGTCAGATGCAGTGAGAAGAAGTGGTAGAAGAGGGCCACCGAAGGAGCGATGCCCACCATGGCTTCGCACACAAAGGCGAAGACAGCAAGAAGAGTCACAGATTGAGTGTCGAGATGAAGCATGTGGATCTGATAATGCTCAAGCACCACGTTGAAGAAGGCGGAGAAGGGGGGAATCAGGCCAGCCCAGAGGGCATTGATGAAGATTGGGACCTCGGTGGCTGCCCGAGCAACGCGAGCGCGAGACGCGGGCCAAGCCGCCATCTCTTCCCACTCATAGAAACTGGAAGCAAGCCTGGGGCGCACCTTGTCCATGGCCTCATCATTGAGCACCAAAGGACGACCGAGTGTAGGCTCGAAGGACGGAGGCGCACTCGGTGAAGACAGAGGCTTCTTCCCCTTGTCTGATTGTTTCGGCACCATGGCGACGGAGCAGGCGGAGTGGAGGACAGAACGGAGAGGAGGAGCGGAGTCTCGAGGAAGTAGAAGGACTAGGGAGCAAGGCGTGGGCAATGGGAGAATAACTGTGTAGGTTGTGGGGGCCGCATAGACAGGCGGATTCAAAGGCATTGTGGGGAAGCGGAGACGCCCACAACCAATCAACTACCACGCGTCAACCGAAGCCGCGGGCTTTTGGGGCCCGCGATGCTCCGTGCTTGATCCTTTGGCTTGGCCTCGAAGCCAAGCCTGAGTGCACCTTGGGCCCTGGGGCTACTGTCGGTGTTCTAGGAACGGGGGTCCCCACACTTGCCTGCCTACGTCCCATGGTGTGGCTATGCTGGTAGGTCTGTACGGCCCATCATTGTCAACAAGGCATTCAAGACCCTCGCGAGGGGCCAAGCCTCACAAGGCAGACGATGCAAGACCTCCTCAGGAGCGGCCTCACCAGGCTGCCTCATGAGAAGCGGAGATATCAAGGCGGGGCGAATCTTGCGAGGCTCTCGTGACGTTAGCCATGACGACCGACACCAGGCGGGCACCAACACACGCGGCATCCTTGTTACCTCTTTGGTGCCAAGGGGGCAAGCACAGGCGCGGAGTACCGAGGCATCAGGCAAAGGTTTCCATATCAGTGCAACGAGACCAAGACCAGAAGGACGGCAGGACGGAGGTAACCATCAAGCCCAGCACGGCGTGACCACCAGAACCTTTAGTAGGCGAAGACCACCTTTTGTCATGATAGCTTGTACTATCTGTCCCCTTTCAAACTAGCCGCCGTAGTTGGCTCCCTTCTCGCTCAATATTTGGGGAGAGGACCAGGGCCTATATAAGTAGGGCTAGCCACAACCAAAGGGGAGAGCCGATATGATAAAAGGCCAACCCTTAGCACACCAAGCACAAGAACACCTCAACCTCACGAGGACTGTTCTTCCCCTTGTACTGTTCATCATCAGCCCAAGAGGCAAGCCACCACCACCGCACTGGAGTAGGGTATTACACCACATCGGTGACCCGAACCAGTATAAACCTCGTGTCTTTGTGTTGCGAGTGCATTGAGTTCATCCGCGAGACCTTAGCGAGCTAGGGCGTAGATCGGAAGGAGGGAAAGAACTTTGCGCGCAACCCAGAGTTCAAACCTCAAGGGTTTGCCGGTACCCGTGATCCGACACACCTGAGGCGCCAATAGAAGGACTGAACTCAAATGAATCAAAATGCCTTAGGTAGAATTTTTTTAATATACTTGGAGTCCAAAAACTCCTTTTGTTGTCTCTTGTATACAAATGTCAGAAGCCATAGTTTCATCAACTTTATTTCTCACAGCACATTGCCGATCATCAGAGTTCATACCACGAATGTTCTAGCAGAGTAGGCACCGGCTTCTAGTAAACGATTATCCATGAAAACCAAATATAGTAACAACAAAAGCTCACCCATATAATGAGTGGCAGGAACATAAGCTCAAACATATCAAGGACCAAAAGTAAAGACATCACACATGACATTCAACCCTAAAAGACAAAACCAAAACTAGCACATACATTAAGCCTATGATAAATAGCCAATTTAGGCGCGGGCCACACCCAGAAACCCATAGGGAGACTAGTCATCTGAATATTTCGCCTTGGCAGCAGCAGGATCCGCATAAGCGCATCCACCGTAAGCTTCTCAGGAGGAATCCCCAAGCCTTCCCCAATTTGTTGAATATGATGAATTAGCGCCAAAGGCGACACATCAGAGGAAGAGTGGGCCTTATGCTCAGCATTGAATGGGGACTCCGTGGGCTTGGACCGGGGCATCTTCTTATTTGGTTCATTCATTGGAGGTGCGTGCAACATAGGCTTAAATCCATCCCTCTTGATAGAACTCTGCGTGCAACGACGGAGACAGGTGTCCACAACTGGACGGACATTTCGCCTAGAATTCGTATTCTTCTTCACACATTGTACAAAAAATGAAAGCTGCTCATCAGCAGCCTGAGTACAAAATAGTGCTGCAACCACCACATGCTCTCTCATATCAATAGAAGCAGTGAATAAAGCTCGTGCCACAGCCTGGGGGCAGGAGGAGGAGTCAAAGGAACGGAAGGGGTAGCATCTTTAGTTGGGACCAACTCTAAAACCTAGTTAATATCATCAAAAGCAAGAGACGAAGAGCACTTGGAGAGCAGATGTGGCTCAATTGGGAGCAGAGAGATTGGCTTCAGCACCTCAGGAACAGAGCAATAGCTCAACAGAGTATCAAAAGTTCTCCTCCATGCCATCTCCGGTGGTAATGGCGGTCCATAGACAACCTGTGCCATGCCAGCAATGATGTCCGCCTATTTCAGCACAGGCGGCTGGTATGGAACAATGGCCAGGGCATAAAGTCATGTTGCACCTCAACATTCTTAAGCAAAGCATCCTGGGCATTGGCGGTGTCTTGATCAACAGCATTCTAAACCTGAAGGTTCCCCACAACTTGCACCATAACAGGTAGCTCCCCCTGGCCCATAACTGGCTATAGATTTTCCTCCAGAACCAAATCATTATGATGCAGACTCATATTACCTTGTCCCTCAAACTGACCAACAGAAGTAGAGAAATCTTGTTGATTAATGACCATTGACTCCCGGTCTTGCACGACAACATCATCATCATGATGTACCACTAGGTCATCCACATGCCATCCCCAACCACCACCCTATTGAACATCATCCATGGGAGGGGATGTGGTGGTACATCATTCCAACCGAGAGATGGAAATGGAGGGAGTGCTTAAAATTGCTCATCATGCACAATCTCAGCAGGCATAGGGTGCGGGTTGCCATTGAGCGGCATCGGTCCTCATCCTGCGGCATCTACTCCACAAAGTTTGCTCCAGGAATGTAATAGGGGCAGTCCAAGAAACTTTAGCCCTGTCCCAATCTATGTAGTCAGGGAAAACTACATCCCTAGCAATAAGAATATCCCATGGGAATGAAGCAAACACAATCGATCTCACCAACACCGGTACAGCGAGGTGCTATACAATTGTTTTTAACCCCTTTCCGCGACAACATTTGGAGTTGTCGCCAAGTGAGTGACTGCGATAGGGGGGCTCCTTCCCATATGGACCAAAAACCGTCGGGGATAGGGAGCCACCCAGATGCTGCATCCTTGCAACTCGTTTGTGCTCACATTGCCATCGCGGTCGGTATTCTGTGGTGCTACGTTTATGATGTGCAGCCCATCACATACGTTTCACGATTATAGAACGTGTATGATAAGCAGACAATCACACACATTCACTTTTCCTGAACCATATGTGGTAACTAATTAAGAAGATTAGCTAATCGTCGTACGAGTGTCAGATAGGATTGCGAAACATCGGACCATCGTAACATAGTCATACATGACAACTATCGCACACGCTATTCTGTGGTGCAACATTTAAGATGCGTACCACATCAGAAACAGTTCATGGTTGAGAATCATGTACGATAAGGCAACTATCACAAACATTTAGTTTCCTTGCACTGTTTGTGATATTATCTGACATCGCACACGCTTTGCAGATGGCAACTATGTGCATGCTTGCACACGTTTCCTCTCTGTGAACCATGTTGGATTATGGTGTATATCACAAATGTTTGTGTTTTACCAACCGTGTGCGCCGTAACGATCTGTAGATTGTAATTTCACCGTAATTTTGTTGCTTCTGTTTCAAATTGTATCGGATTTGAATATGAAAGTATGCTATAGCTTTATTCATATCCATCAAGTTCAAACAACCAATGCATTATTCGATTCATATGTACATATGTTCAATAATTACATAAGCACCAAATAAAGAATGATGAAGCACAGTTGTATACTTGTACTATTAAAGACGGTAAAGAAAGAGGCGAAATACATTCTGGTTGCTAAACAAGGTGAAGTGGAATGCCCATATTGTGCCCTCCTCCATGCAAAAGGCACGCACGACTCTAGGGCAACCCCTTGTGATGGCTGACTGTCCATCCTTCATGGTCTTTACGAAAACATTTAGATAATCATCGTGTTCTGGTAGAAATACTTTAACCTTTGCATGCCCACCAATCATGTAGTTTAATAGGTAATCTTGAGTAAACTACATTGGGAACCACTGCAAACGAAAAAAGATTCACACATTGTCATCTAACACAACTCATTATGGGCAATAAAAAGAAGGCTGCAAAGTTCTTACTTACCATCCTGCAGTTCATTGTTGTCTTGGATAAAGTGCAAAAAATAGTTTAATTGACATCTTTTGACCCATTTTACTAACATCTTTATCAGCTTCCTCACTTGATGCTGGTTCATCGATATCTCATTACACCATACACAGGAAGGGTCGAAGTGCGGATCTTTACCAATGACATATGTACCTAAAAGCAACAAGTTAATATTAGAAGCTACACGGAAATTGCACAATGATGTAGTACAACACTCTTTTATAATATCATATAACATCTAAGGGAGTCCTGCATTAGGGGGTCTCCGGACAGCCGGACTATAACCTTTGGTCGGACTGTTGGACTATGAAGACACAAGATTGAAGACTTTGTCCCGTGTCCGGATGGGACTCTACTTGGCGTGGAAGGCAAGCTAGGCGATACGGATATGGATATCTCCTCCTTTGTAACCGACCTTGTGTAACCCTAGCCCCCTCCGGTGTCTATATAAACTGGAGGGTTTTAGTCCGTAGGACAACATACAATCATACCATAGGCTAGCTTCTAGGGTTTAGCCTCTTCGATCTCGTGGTAGATCAACTCTTGTAATACTCATATCATCAAGAACAATCAAGCAGGACGTAGGGTTTTACCTCCATCAAGAGGGCCCGAACCTGGGTAAACATCGTGTCCCCTGCCTCCGGTTACCATCCGCCTTAGACGCACAGTTCGGGACCCCCTACCCGAGATCCACCGGTTTTGACACCGACATTGGTGCTTTCATTGAGAGTTCCACTGTGTCGTCACCATAAGGCTTGATGGCTCCTTTGATCATTGCTAGCGATGCGGTCCAAGGTGAGGCTTTCCTCCCCGGACAGATCTTCGTATTCGGCGGCTTTGCACTGTGGGCCAATTTGCTTGGCCATCTGGAGCAGATAGAGAGCTACGCCCCTGGCCATCAGGTCAGATTTGGAAACTTGAATTACACGGCCCATATCCACAGAGACTTGATCTTCGACGGATTCGAGCCCATGCCGGACGAGCCGCGCAGTCACGACGAGCAAGACATAACTCTACCGTCGAACAGTGTTCGGGAGATCGCATCCGCAGTTACCCCAACCTTTAATCCGGAGCAAGTCACGCCATCCGAGAGCGGAGGGATGGACCCAGCCATGGAGGCCACACTCTCAGTGGCAATAGAGCCGGACACTGACTTCAACCCATACGAGAGCCGTGTTGCCGAACCACTGGATTTATCCCCGGGCACAGACTCCGAGCCACCTACATCTGTGCCTGTCGAAACCGACGGGGCACCGATCATGGAGTTCACCTCCGCGGATATCTTTCAGCACTCACCTTTCGGAGATGTGCTAAATTCATTAAGGTATCTCTCCCTGTCAGGAGAACCCTGGCCGAACTATGTCCGGCTAGAATGGGACGTGGACGATGAAGAAATTCGCTGCCCACCCACCACCCACTTAGTAGCCACTTTCGACGACTTAACCGACATGCTCGACTTCGACTCCAAAGACATCAACGGTATGGACAACGATGTAGGAGACGAACCGGAACCACCGCCCACAGGGCGCTGGACCGCTACTTCATCACATGACGTATACATGGTGGACACCCCCAACGAAGCCAATGGCGATGAGAAAGTGGAGGATGACCCCTCCATGAAGCAACCCAAGCGCCGATGTCACCGGCGCCGCTCTAAGTCTGGCCATAGCAAAAACAGGGATAATAATAGTCCACACGACTCTGGAAGAGACGACAACTGCACCACCCCGGTGGCAGAAAATGATCAAGATGCAAACTGCAAACATAGTACATATCTGACATCCGAATATGATGACGCCAAAGATAAGCCTCATCAATCCCCGTCTAGGGAAGAGAACAGTCCGGCCGAAGATGCACCCATCATCCCGGAAACACACTTGGAGCAAGATAACCTCCGGAAAAGGCTTACTACCACAGTGAGAAGCCTGAAGAAACAGAAGCAAAGGCTCAAGGTCGCACAAGATATGCTCAACAGCAAGTGGAACAAAGTAACAATGTATGGTGGAAGTTACCATCCAAATAGCTATCCAAAGTGCAAGCTATTACTAGAATTCGATGATGAGGCCTTAGAGCCCATACAGCCGAAAAGTGATACGGCCAACCGGCCGAATCCACCACCCCATGAACGCGATAGAGAGGCTAACAAAGTCACGCATAAGTCAACACACGTTCTACGTGAGAACTTGCGTCAAAAATCCGACGTGACCAGATCTATCTATGGATCTAGGAAGTGCGATGCGGTATACAACCAACACCGAATACTACAACCATCCGAACACTATGGCGCATCCCAATACAGGGGTGCCGCACACCCACTATGTTTCACTGATGAGGCGCTGGATCATGAATTCCCAGAGGGATTCAAACCAGTGAACACAGGGGCATATGACGGAACAACAGACCCGGGAGTCTGGATAGAGGAGTTCATCCTCCATATTCATATGGCTCGTGGAGACGATCTCCATGCCATTAAATACTTGCCCCTCAAGCTTAAAGGGCCAGCAAGGCACTGGCTGAAAACCCTCCCCGAAAACTCAATTGGAAGTTGGGGGGAGCTCGAGGACGCTTTCCGGGCCAATTTTCAAGGGACTTATGTCCGACCTCCGGATGCAGACGATTTAAGTCATATAATCCAACAGTCCGGAGAGTCCGCCCGAAAGCTTTGGAACAGGTTCCTCACCAAGAAGAACCAAATAGTTGACTGTCCGGACGCCGAAGCCTTAGCCGCTTTTAAACACAGCGTCCGAGACGAATGGCTTGCCAGACACCTCGGTCAAGAAAAACTAAGAACAATGGCAGCCCCAACAAGCCTCATGACCCACTTTTGTGCGGGCGAGGACAGTTGGTTGGCCCGTAGCAGCACCAGCGACCCAAGCACATATGAAGTAAGGGATGGCAATGGTAAACCATGACGCAACAAAAACAAGCATTGAACTAAAGAAGGTAGCCCAAATAACATGGCGGTAAACGCCGGATTCAGGGGCTCCCGACCAGGTCAGCGGAAAAAGCCTTTCAAAGGCAGCAAAGAAGGACAATCTGGCCTAAACAAAATTCTCGACAAACTCTGTCAGATTAATGGCACCCAGACAAACCTGCAAATCATACCCATAGAGAATGTTGGGTTTTCAAGCAGGCCGGTAAGCTAAATGCCGAACACAAAGGGCAAGAGACACCAAGCAAAGACGAGGATGAACATCACAAGCAAAGCGCCGGAGGACAGAAAAAGTTCCCACTAGAGGTTAAAACAGTAAACATGATCCATGTGACAAAGAGGAGAAGTAATCACGCACTCTGATGCACATGCGCCATAGAGCCCGTCACCCCTAGGTCCAACCCCTGGTTGGCCCGCCCGATCACTTTTGACCGAAGGGATCACGATAAACATATCTGGCGCGAAGGACAGACGGCCTTGGTGTTAGACCCAATAATAAATGGGTACCATTTCACAAGGGTCCTCATGGACGGCGGCAGTGATCTAAATCTGATATATCAGGACACAGTCCGCAAAATCGGGATAGACCCGAAACAAATAAGCCACATTAAGACTACCTTCAAGGGAGTAATACCAGGCCAAGAGGCCCACTGCACGGGCTCTCTACTACTAGAGGTGGTATTCGGTTCTCCCGATAACTTCTGAAGTGAAACGTTAACTTTTCACATCGCTCCATTCTGAAGTGATTTTCAAGCACTACTCGAAAGGGCGGCTTTCGCTCGTTTTAACGCAATACCGCATTATGCTTTTCTCAAGCTTAAGATGCTCGGTCCACGAGGCGTCATTACAGTTAGCAGAAACACCAACCGTTCTTTACGTACGGAAGAGGATGCGACGGCTCTAACAACCGCACACTAGACGGCCTCACCAACCAGAAAGAATGGCAGGTCGTCAAGACCACGAACACGGTTAGACGAGTCCGGCGTTGCATCATACATGCATGAGATTGGTTTTCGAACCCTCATAAAACGATACTAGGGGCTTCCCGCGTGTGATCAGGGCCAGCCCAGCTCAACTAGGCCTCTCTGGAATCTTGATAATTCATTCTTCTTTTTGGCATGGCAACTTTCACCTAAGTTCTTTCCTTTGGCAGGTGACAATCGTGCTACGCCCATCCAGGACATGGCACAATGGAGACACAGGCGTAGACGTGCAGCAGGGACCCGCCCAAAGGTTTCTTTTTAGATTAAAGCCCCGCGTAAACCTTTTTTACTGTCTCTTGTTGCTCACATCCTCTGGATACTCCACACAACCAAGAAGGATGCCGGCGTTATTGGCATGTGGCCACGCCAGGATTTTGCACGTACCTGGACACATGGGGTTTCTTATAAAGGGCATTGTTTAGCCCGGTATATGTTATAAAGACCAAGCACCTTAGGGAGTGTCCGACGTCGCGAGTTTGTCCCTATATGCATCAGCTCCGAATCATGCCTTTGGTCAAATGTTGGGTTTGCCCGGCTCCCATGTTTTGGTACCTTACGTTCCGTTATATCGGCTAAGGTAGGACTGGGAGAACTACTGCGATTGTGCCCTGGTTCATCCGGATGAGCACCTCAGTAGCAAAAGCTGAAAACTGACTGTCATGATATAGCGAGAGACTGGTCAACCACTCGATGACTAATTGGAATCTTCGGGATTCCTCCGCATTAACGAAGGGCCGTTTCCCAGTCATGTACGTACGTGCCCCGTATTCGGACGAGCGCAGAAGTACCAGGGGCTGTATAGTAGCCCCACTGTCAAACTCCTATGGCTAAGTGAAAGTGTTAAAGCAATATAGTCCGATTGCCACGTTCTCTATGCTATCACCTCCTTAACGGACCAAAACGTTGGATCAAGTGTGGATATGCATCTTTTGCGAACACCCCACATTATATGCGTGGGGGCGGAAGCCGACGACTACAAACTTTCAGGTTATATACATATATACATAAACGGCCGCACAGGAGGCATCATAGTACTTTCGGGAAAAAGTATAAATACAGCCTTGATTAATTCAGAAAAACATTGTTTGTACAATGGGACTACATGTCACTGGAAAATAATATTCTTCGAGCACTGAGCTTCTATCGAACGAGCGCCTTTAAGGACTTCTTCAAAGTAGTGCTCGGCAGCCACTCGGCCTATGGCCGAACCCTGTGCCGCAACAGTGGTGGCCTCCATCTCCGCCCAGTATGTTTTGACACGGGAAAGGGCCATCTGCACACCTTCTATGCATGCCGATCTCTTTACGGCATCGATGTGTGGCACAACATCAAGGAATTATTGCACTAAGCTAAAGTAGCTATTCGGCCTTGGCCCTCCCGGCCACAGGTGATCCACAATGGACCTCATGGAAAGTCTGGACAACCTATGGAGCTTTGGCCAACCGGTCAATCGCTCATTCAGCAGCAGCGGACGGACTGGAGCGTGAAACTGCGACCAGAACAGCTTTTCCATTTCAGGACCTTTGTGATCCTTGAAGTACTCGGCTGCATCAGCAGCACATGCAGCCAAATCCATGTACGCGTCCACAGAACTCCATAACCAGTCCAGAGGAGCATACTTCGGATATCCAAACTTAGTCCGCAACAAGAAGGGCTCCCCAGGCACGATATCTGCAGGTTGATTTAGCTCCTTCTTCCTCGCTCTAATTTTGGAGCGGGCTTCCTTGGCAGACACCCGGGCCTTCTCCAGGTCCGTCGCTTTCGCCCGGTGTTCTTCTTCAAGAAGCTGGTAACGGTCAGCAGCATCTTTTAACTCTGCAGCCAGCTTGGCTATTTTTTCCTTGCTCTCGCAATGCGCAGCATGTTCGGCCCTTAACTCTTCGGCCTCATTTAAAGCGGCAGCATTGCTACTCCTTGCTTGCTCCTTGGCTCGAGCAAGCTCCGCCCGAAGGGTCTCCACGATGGCAGCTCCATCTGCAGTCACAACATATTAAACATACTGGCATCATGCTTCTCTTATTATGTCACGATCACCAGAAAAATCGCTCACCCTGTGCCTCGTCAAGCCGCTTGTTGACAAGCACGATGTCGGCATCTGCCGCATCTAGTTGCCGCTTTAGTTCGGCAAACCCATCAGTCCGGCTAGCCGCCGGAGCTTCAACCACCTGCACATAAAGGTGGTCTGGTTATTACCTGGGACTATGATCCTCTGTTTGCCACCGTTCTCGACGACAACTAGAGTCTCAGGGGCTACTATCTGCATGGGCATACCTAACATGTGTGGTACTGTTAAAGGCATAAATTATTTCACGTACCTCGAAGCCTTTCAGCAAACTCATAAAAGCTTCATGCAAACCGCTTTCAGCGGATGAAATCCTTTCAATTACCATACCCATTAGCATACGATGCGCTTCCGAGACGACAACTTGCCCCAGAAGATCCTTCAGTGTGTCCGACCGCACACTGTATGGACCCTTGCTGTTGCTCTCCTTAGGAGCCGGATACTGGGGATCCTGGGCAGCCAAAGGATTATCATCTGGCCCTAGTGGATCCGGAGATACCCTTTGCGATGACACTTTAAGGTCGCCCGCTTCTTCAGCTGTGGAGTCCGGGGGAGGCGTTTCGCTCTCCATCATCTCCGGAAGAAGATCCCCCGAAGATGAACTATGTCGAGAAGGGCTGCGATCCGGACTACAATTTATAAGCATCGGTTATTGTCCTCGGAAGTAAGGTAGGATATCTTCACTATTAAATAATTTTTGATTACTTACAGCTCGGTAGAGGGCTGATCCCTGCGCGGACATTGTGCGGCAAGAATACCCTCCGAGGCAGGACCCTCTGGCGGAGATTTCTTCTCCCGTTTGGAAACCTTAGTTTTCAGATCTTCAGAGGTAGTCCTCTTCCTTCCCCGGGGAGAGAGAATGTCAGATTCTTCCCCTTGGTTATCCTCCCTCACAGAGGCGCTCATTCCCTCGATTGGAATAGGTAGCGATGGAGGCCCGCTTTCGCCCTGTTTATTCCCCCCTTCTTCTTCCTTTGAGGGCACTAGACAAGGTGCTGGCTCGAGCATCTTTTCCATCATCGGATTGTCCAATCCCTCAGGAAGGGGGGCCGAACACCGGATCATCTTCTCCTTTGTTATCCAGTCCTGGTCAAAGAGCAATTCTTCAGAATGATGTCATGATAAATAAAAGGATAGTGTGTTTGGCCATGGGATTACTTACTTGGACAACGGGGCAGTTGCAGCTCAGGCCCACGTCCTCGGTGGTGTCCGGACACTCTATTTGGGGTCCGAAGAACGATTTGTACATCTCCTCATGCGTCATGCCAAGGAAATGCTGAATAGTGCATGGTCCTTCGGGGTTGAATTCCCACATGTGGAGGGGCCGGCGTTTGCAGGGCTGGACTCAACGAACCAGCATAACTTGCATTACCATAACCAGACTGAAATCTCCCTTGAAGAGATCTCGGATACGGCTCTGCAGTATTGGCACGTCCTTGGCTGGACCCCAGCTTAGCCCCCTGCTGATCCATGACATCAGTTATGGTGGGGGGCCTGAGCGAAAGGTGGGGGCGGCTACCTATTTGGCACTTCGGGGAGCTGTGACGTAAAACCACTCCTGCTGCCACAATTCGGACACCTCTGGAAAGGAACCATTTGGCCATGGAGCGTCAGCAATTTTGCTTATTAGAGCACCTCCGCACGCTGCATACTGCCCCTCGACCGTCTTCGGCTTCAAATCGAAGGTCTTGAGCCACAGGCTGAAGTGAGGGGTAATGCGGAGGAAGGCCTCACATACGACAATAAATGACGAGATGCGAAGGGAATCCGACGCCAGATCATGAAAATCCAGCCTGTAATAGAACATAAGACCCCTAACAAAGGGATCTAGACCGAGGCATAGTCCTCAGAGGATGTGGGAGACGAACACAACGCTCTCGTTGGGTTCGGGAGTAGGGACGACCTACCCTCGGGCGGGCAGCCTATGCGAAATTTCGGCGGTAAGATATCTGGCCTCCCTCAACTTCTTGATGTCCTCCTCCGTGACGGAGGAAGGCATCACCGGCCTTGAAGGTTGGGTCTGGACAAGATTGAAGGTCCGAAGCACCTGACCTGAGCTTTGGGTGTTAGAACTCGAGGCGGGGGAAGGATTCGATTGAGCGCAGGAGGGAAAAAAGAAAAAGCCTTGTCCCTTTATAAAGGGGGTGAATATCAGGCGTCCTCCTCATGGCCGTTTGAGACTTACCTAAGATCTAGGAGTCATACCAACAGGCACGGTTGGGTTACCCACGTTTGTATTGATGAGAATCCCATGATAAGGGGAACACGATCTCTGCTTTGACGAGATGTGTCAAGGAAACCGCCTCGCGTTATGTGCAGGGCTGGTTGAAGAAAAATGGTTCAAATAATCACTACTAGGAAAATGGCTATAGATGGAATTGACACTAATGGCGCACCAGACATGTGGTGCGCCATTACTATATACTAATGGCGCACCATGTGTTGGTGCGCCATTAGTGTCCAAATACTAATGGCGCACCACATCCATGGTGCGCCATTAGTAAAAACAAAAAAATTTAAAAAAATTCAAAACTACTAATGGCGCACCGTGAGAGTGGTGCGCCATTACTAGTTGAACTAGTAATGGCGCACCATGCCACGGTGCGCCATTAGTAACTTGGCCACCACTTCCACCGAATGCAACCCCCCTGGACCGCCTTTTTAGTTAAAAAAAATATAAAAAATGATGGGAATGTCAAAAAAAATAAAAGAAAATAAGTTTCCCATGTGATATGTGGTCTAGTTGTTGTGAAAATTTACAAATATGAATTTCGACTTTATTTGCGAAATCTCTCGAGAATTTGTAAAATGTGCATAACTTTTGCGTACGAACTCGGATGAAAAAGTTTTTTATATGAAAAATCATCTACTCGAAAAGTTACATCCGAATTTAATGGGGGAACCTTGTTAAACATTTTCAAAATCCTCAAAAACCTAACAGAAAAAAAGATACGGTGCTTTTAAGATCTGGAGAGGCAAAAAAATCAAAAAAAATTCAAACTTACTAATGGCGCACCTACCCATGGTGCGCCATTACTATCTTCCCGCCTTCAAAATTCAAAATAAGTCAAAAATATAAAAAAAATTACTAATGGCGCACCAGCCCATGGTGCGCCATTAGTATCTTCCCGCCTTCAAAATTCAAAATAAAAAAAAAGTTAGTAACGGCGCACCTGCCCGCGGTGCGCCATTACTATGCCGTATATATGGCTGGGCATGGTCGTCTCGTCCTTACCTCTTCATTCTTCTCCTCCACTCCACCTCTCCTCCACTCCATCTCCTCCTCTCCTCCACTCCATCTTCCCTTCTCTCATCCACCATACTACCCTCCTCCTCTCCGGCGACCTCCTCCTCTCCGGCGACCTCCTCCTCCCTCCTCTCCTCCCCTCCCCTCCCCTCACGGGTTCTCCTCCCTCCTCTCCGGTGAGCTCCTCCTCCCTCCTCTCCGGTGAGCTCCTCCTCCCTCCTCTCCTCCCATCCCCTCATGGTTTCTCCTTCCTCCTCTCCGATGCTCCAGTGAACTCCTCTCCGGCGACCTCCTCCTCCTCCTCTCCGGCAAAGTCCTCCTCCTCTCCGGCGATGTAGGCGAGTGCCTCTCCGGTGACCTCCTCCTCCTCCTCCTCTCCGGTGAACTCCTCTCCGGCGAGCTCCTCTCCGGCAAAAGAACACGGCAAAAGAACGTACAAGATCCAAAAATAGGAACAAAATTTGAAATAATATCGTGCCAAAAAATGAGCAAAAAAACGAGCAAAAAATGGGAAAAAGAATCACGATCCAGATCCAAATTCAAAATTCGAAAATAGCAATGGCGCACGGTGGGGGTTAGACGGTGCGCCACTACTATTTTCCCGCCTTCAAAATTCAAAAATACTAATGGCGCACCAGTGGCCTATACTAATGGCGCACCAGTGGCCTATACTAATGGCGCACCATGGCCTATACTAATGGCGCACCACTGGTGCGCCATTAGTATACCAGATACTAATGGCGCACCACTGGTGCGCCATTAGTAAAAAATACTAGTGGTGTGATACTAATGACGCACCACTGATGCGCCATTAGTAGGCAAAACTGGTGCGCCATTAGTAGCCCTTTTCCTAGTAGTGAATGACCGGGCCGTGGCGTGATGTCATGCTGTCAAAACGTGTCAGCAAATTAGATTTGTGGAAATATTATCTCTCTACGGTGGTATGTGGAACTTATTTTGCAGGGTCGGACACTATCCCTGTATTCAAACTCTTTCGTGGTGTATTCGGAGGAGGAACCCGCCTTGCAATGCCGAAGACAACACTGCGCACCGGACTCATCATCATTGAAGCCTGGTTCAGGGGCTACTGAGGGAGTCCTGGATTAGGGGGTCTCCGGACAGCCGAACTATATCCTTTGGCCGGACTGTTCGACTATGAAGATACAAGATTAAAGACTTCGTCCCGTGTCCGGATGGGACTCTACTTGGCGTGGAAGGCAAGCTAGGAAATACGAATATGGATATCTTCTCCTTTGTAACCGACCTTGTGTAACCCTAGCCCCCTCCGGTGTCTATATAAACCGAAGGGTTTTAGTCCGTAGGACAACATACAATCATACCATAGGCTAGCTTCTAGGGTTTAGCCTCTCCGATCTCGTGGTAGATCAACTCTTGTAATACTCATATCATCAAGAACAATCAAGCAGGACGTAGAGTTTTACCTCCATCAAGAGGGCCTGAACCTGGGTAAACATCGTGTCCCCTGCCTCCTGTTACCATCCACCTTAGACGCACAGTTCAGGACCCCCTACCCGAGATCCGCCGGTTTTGACACCGACAATATCCAATATAATCACATATTATATGAATTAACAACTTATATTATGGGCCAAAAGGAGTTTATTGCATTTTTACAAACTATCGGTTGATTAACTGCTGTTGTATCCATGGGTTAGGGTTAGTTTGAGCTAGTTTGGGCTCAAATAGCCCTAAAGTATATCCAAACATGAGGGCTAGTGTGAGCTAGTTGCATCTAACCCACCCGAAAAACTATCCCACCCAAGAGGTGCTAATTGGAGCTAGTTCTCCTAGTGCATTTATTGTTAATCTAACCCTGTCATCCAAACACCTCTTTGGATGGAGTTAGTTCAGGGCTAGTAATCAGCTAGAAACTAAGGGGTTGTTTGGATTGTGACTATCTTTACCATATATTGCCACACTTGCCTTAGTTGACTTGCTCAAATTGTTAGCCACACTTTGGCTTACCTAAGGGAATCTTGCCACACTTTTTATGCCTATGACATGTGGGGTTCATTACTCATAAAAAATTTCTTAGCTTAGGTGTGGCTAGAACCAAACACCTACCCAACTTAGTCAAAGTTTCCTAAGATTAGGTGTGGCAAAAGTGTGGCAAGGTGTGGCTAGGAACCCAATATCCCCTAACTCTAACCTCTAGCTAGGTCGAGTATCCAAACAGGGCTGTGTTATTGTTGTTGCTGTTGCTGCTCTTCTACATATATCTAGACATCATCAGAACATTAAGGTAACACTCTTCCTTGTTGCTATGTAGCCCAGGATTGCATATTTAGACATTAAGTACAATGCATGTTGCTATATAGCCTCAGATACACTACATATGGCCCTAGTTAACCTAACGATAAATGGGTTACAAATATATTAGCTAAAAGTCCGATTCACTGATTAGTCCCTTATCAGCCCCCGAACTATATGGTACCAGCTACCGATATCCTGAACAGTGAGTATATATAAGCCATGAAAAGTGAGTATATATAAGCCATGAGATGGAACTAACCTCAATGGAAAACAGTAGCCGTTCCCAAAATTGTCCTGTGTAAGTACATCGGGAGGCGTCTTAAGCACAACAGGCTAAACATCAACTAAATATATCCATGGTAGACAAAATAATCTCCAAAAGATAGATTCAGTGTGTAGGTTTAAGCATGCTAGTAAAGCAAAACAAGTGGAAAGGTGTGTTAACTGCAACAGGCCTAACATTTAACAACAAGCAAACATAGTCATTCAAACTAGTATTATGCCCATCTAAGTACACTGGTTATTGTTAAATAAAAATGGAAAGGTGTGTTAGCTACAAGATGCAACAACCAAATGTAGTCATTCATAGTGGTATGGTTGAATCTAGTACTAATGAAATTGAACTGCACAGTTCATACTTGAACATATAGAACATCACATTGTGAATAACTAGAATAAACAAGGCATACTACAAACAACCTAAGATAGCATTCGAAACTGGACATATGCTAACTATAAACAACTGAACAATTAAAAAACTTTAAAAGAGGCATATGCTAGCTATAACAGGCTTAACAGCAAGCAAGTATATGCATTCCTATCGGTATGTTTAAAAATGGATTGATGAAATGTACTGCACAGTAAATAATTGCACATATAGAGCATCACATTTTGAACAACTGAAATAAACAACGCATACTGGAAACAACCAAATATAGCAATTAAAACTGGACATATTCTCACTACACTACAAAAGGGACACGACCAAAAAAATCATGGGTTCCCCCCTGTGAACAGGCACGGCAAAACAAATCATGTTTTTCCTCACTTGTCACAAATGGGCTCATTCTCTTGGGAAGAGCATGGACCCTGGATACTTGTCGCAGATGGGCTCCTTCCCCTTGGAACAGCACGGCTGTAGGGTGCCCTCCCTGGTGTCGCAGGTGGGCTCTTTCCCCTTGGAAGAGCCAGAGAGGGTGCCCTCCTCGTGGTCGTCGTCGATGAGGTCTAACTTGGGAGCTATGGATCCCAAGCCAGGGTCGCAGAGTGTGTCCCTCAGAAATGACAAAACGGGATCGATGGCGATGTAGGATGGCAAATTCTTGACAGTGAGCCAGAGGAGATCAGCGGCGGGGCCATGGATGAGATCGATGGCGGTTGAACCCGAGGGGTTGGGGTGGGCCAATTAACCTATGACATACCCGCGTTAGGCCATCGCTCTTGACGACCTCAATGTCGTAGCTAGCGTCCGCGACATACCCGCATACTCTAGACCGCTGATTGAGTGCCTGTGGCCAGCAATGTTCGTCAGCTTCCTCGGCGGCCACCTCGGCAACGTCGGGTGAAGAGACCGGGATACACCTCTTTTGGGCTAGTCACTCCTCAAGCTCCACGGGAAGCGTAGCCGGGCATAGACTGCGACGCTCTGGAGTGGGAAAGGGGGCGTTTGGCAGGCGTCATCTAAGAAACATAGGGCAGCCTGGATATGGAGATCAGTGGGTAAGCTACACGGGCAAACCGGCAGATGTTGACAATGGAGGCCTTGCAGCGGCAGTGACCTTGCTAGGGTTTCAATCGAGGGAGGGGTGTGTGTGTGTTTGCGCGCGCGTGCCTGAGGAGGTTTTGGTGTGTGTGTGTGTGTGGAGGGGGCGAGGGGTGTGTATGAGGAAATGATGCGGCTACTGAAAATTTTACTACGCAAGAGTCAATCGCAGGAGTGAAATACCGGTGCTATTGAAAATTTGGATGATGGTGCATCCCACACGGTCCAGAAATAACAACCGTGTGTTATTACATAGAAAAACCCTCGAGGCGGGCAGATAGTTTCGAGGGATGCAAGAGGGAGCTGGAAAAAGAAACATCACACACTGTCAAAACATAATAACCGTGTATTGTCAAACAGAAAAAATTTGCAGGCAGGTAGACATTTTTGAGAGGGGAAGCCTCGTGGAGCCCAATGTACTATGCAGATGTGCGTGACAGGGGCACTGGCGTGGCACGCGATTAGTGTGAGTGAACTGTGTCTGTTGCGTCAGCCGACCTGTCTAATGTTCATAAATTTGGCGAAATGACGCGGGAAAGGGTCAGAACACGAACACACTTGCATGTGGACAAAATATATTTCTAAAAAGGGTGATTTAATGTTCAGATACCAAATACAACTTCGATGTGGCATATTTCTCGCAATGCACACGGTATTGCTTGCCCCCTCGTGTCGGAGGAGGGGAATCCTAAGCTATGAATGCATGCCCCCCATGGAGGTTCACCTAGCAAAGTGCGAAGTAGCAGCCCCCCCCCACACACTTTCATTTAGTGGGCCGGAGAGGGCATCACACGAAGATGTATCATAAAATGGACCAAGAATAATCCACCTTGGTCGTACAACCTCTCTCTTGTTGTTGGTAAAAGTGATGGACGTTCAAGCGACCCCAGATATGGGCTAGCTCGCCAATAATCATGCAAGTAGCTAGTCCCTGAAGACAACCACTGCCTGTGTGTGGCCCAAACATATGTATGGAGAGGTGTGTTTGAATACACAATGGAACAACTTTGATGTGGCACCATGCTTTCGAACCAGAAATCCCCACACGGAGCGAGGGTTGGTTGATGATGCATATGTATGTCACACCACACTTCAAGCCGATGATAGGGATTCATGCATGCATGCGTGCATAGTATGCGCTCAACCTTAATTAGGTTTGAATCTCACCATGACCTATACTACGATAACACGAACCAAAGGAAGAATCTGCCATGATAACCCATCTTGTTGTCAGTCAAGATGATCATGGATGTCCACGCGGGCCCACGAATCTATAGGCTTGTCGCCGATAACCACGCGAGGGAGTGTACCGTTCGAAGACAACCACTACATGCATATGTATGGAGGTGATGCGTGCATGCATGTTTGAATACCATTTCACAACATTGATGTGGCGCGTGCGTCGAAAATCATACAGTCCCCACACAGAGTGAGATCGATTCATGACTTGGTGTGGTACTAGCCATTTTGACTCGATGGGAGGGATTCATGCGTACACATGCATGTGTGTTCTCAAACTGTAGTCGTCCCACAGCATGACCCATATATATATATATATCATATTACAAACAAAAAATAATCCCCTCCTAAGTCAAATTAACACCTCTCATTGTGAGGCAAAGTAGTGATGGACCAAGCGGGCCCACGGATGGAAAGCATCGATATCGATGATAACCACTTAAGTGGGTGCGAGAGGACAACCACCATCGCTTTGCATGTGGGCCAAACATATGTTGAATACCCAAAATGTACAACTTTGATGTGGCACATGCCTCGAAAACCGTAAAGTCCCCACATAGATCGAGGTTCATGAAGCGTACTACATATGATGGTCCCCTTCCTCCTCTTCGATGCATACTATATGCTCCTGTCATAATACAACCCAAAAAGAATCCTCCTTGATGGTGAAATTAATTAACCTCTCCCGATGTAGGTCAAAGTGATGCAGGCATCGACGATGGCCTCTCGGACCCATAGATGGAAGCGTCACATGTGAGTGTCCTAGGATAACCACCGCCTGCATGCATGTGGCCCAAAGAGGTGTTGTGTGATGTTCGAATAGCCAATTTCACAACTTTAATGTGGCGCATGCCTTGGAAACCGAAAAGTCCCGACACTAGGTGAGGTCTACTTGTTCACGGACGCGTACATAGAGTATATATGCTAGTCCCCTCCCACCACTTTGACGCATACTATATACTCCCACCATAACACAAACAAAAAAGATCCTACCTTGTTGGTCAAATTAACGTCTTAGCCGACTATTGGTCAATGTGATGGACGGCGACCTCGCGGGCCCACAAAAAGCATCACACGATAGTGAGTGTCATGTAGGACAACCATTCAAAGCATGTGGCCAAAACATGTATGTATGAAAGGGTTGTGTAATGATTTAAATAACGAATTCATGACTTTGATGTGGCACCTGCCTCACAAAACGGCCAACCCACACGGTGGCTCACGAATCGTAGTGTACTGCCAACCACCCCCAACCCCAGATGCGCACGCACACACACACACCACGCCTCCACCGCAACTACGATGCATGTTAAATTATCCCACGGTTAACATATGTTACCAAAGGAGGGACGTTTTAATTTTGAAAAAAAACAGAGATCATTAAGACGTTTTAGTACCTTGATTGTTTTTCTAGGGGTATAATGTGCAAAAATCAAATTTGAGCTACATGCACACGTGATAGTGCACCTAAATGGAGTGCAAAAACACATGTGTCTCACTGGGTGCATGTTTACTCCCCATGCAAGAAATTTCAAACATTGAGAGTCTTGATTTTTAAATTCTAGTACATCCAAAACTTATTGGAAATTCATGAAACTTATTGTGTTGTCATATGGACACCAATACAAATTGGCATTGTACTTTTTTCTCAAATTTCAGACCAGTTTAGATGTAATCTTTATCTTCTTACAAACGGGAGATTATTAATAATTGGGAACTAATACCACAAACGGTTCATTTATTCGAACCGTGAGCATTAGACCAACAATGGATACGTGCCATGCTTCGGTTAAGCAATAAAGCGACAACATTGATCATCAAAAGAGAAAAACAATATGCGTGCCGCCACGCGACCCGTGTGCCGTGCGAGCAGGCGTGAGTTGACGAGACGCATGCGAGTAATCCGCCGCATAGGCAGACCGAGAGGCATGCATGCAGGTGTGTGAATTGACGAGAGGCGTGCTCGCTGCATAGTGTCATCGGGAGGCGTGCGAGTAGCTGTTTGAAATGACAGAAGGCATGCTAGCAGTCCAGTGCGCAGGCTCACCGGGAGGCGAGCCAGTGGTTTGACCACTGCCCGCCTCTCTCCCACTACTCCATATTAATGGCGCGCCTGAGAGGTTGCACCCCCTTCCTCACCACACACACAATCGTCTCTCTTCGCTTGCATCCTTGACGCCGCTCTCAGTCCTCAAAGCCGTCGGTGTATGAGGATGCCACCGAAGCGCCCCATCGGAGGGAGTTGCGACGTAGGGGCTGCTAAAGCACCGCAGCACGGCATGGAGATGGAGACAAAGATTGCTTTCACCGCCGGTGAGGTATCATTGCAACCTAACATCGTCGACGGCATCGTGCTTCCGGAGCCGGAGGTCCACAGCGACTCTGGTGACCACTGGGGCGACGACTCCGACGATGAGTCATCTATATCCATTTATGTGTAAAATAGATCCTAGGGTTTCTCTTGTTACTGCTACCTCCTCCTTTTTGAAATAGAAATCCTATGGTTATGTTCTCCCAGTCCATGAAATCTGAGTAAGTTCCGTTAGATCTATGTAGTGTATTGATTGTTTGAATGGTACAAGTCACTAGTACAGCAAGGTGCTATACAAACGGTTTTTAACCCATTTCCACGACGGCGTTCTGAACCGTCGCCTAGTGAGTGACTGCGATAGGTGGGTCCTTCCCACATGACCCAAAAACCATCGAGGATAGGCCCTCCGGCCACACACGCTCGGCAAAGTGAGGTCGTGTGCGACGGGCGAGCGATCAAATACAGTTATACGTATATTTGTTCTATAAAAATACAATTATATGAGCCAAATCGTTTCCGGTCATAAGTACATCCCACACAGTCAGTCCCAGCTAAACATGTCCGTTCGTATGTACATTACACACAGTCAATCCAAGGAGTACGCTTCCATTAGTATGTACATCCCACACAGTTAATCTAAGAAGTACGTTTCCGTTCGTATATACATCCCACATAGTCTGTCCAAGTAAAACGTTTCCGTTTGCAGTTGCATCACACATAGTTTTCCCCATTAAATCATTTGTGATAGCGTTGCCATTGCACATGATATTAACAATTTAATCATTTGCGTTACTGAATGCGTCACTGATTGCTCCCTGACTATAGTGCCAGAAAGCTCCTGTCTGCTAGGACTACATTTGTATTTCCCCAAAGAGGAAGGGGTGAAGTAGCATAGTGAAGGTAGTTATTTCCCTCAATGATGAAACCAAGGTTATCGAACTAGTAGGAGAACCATTAAACACAAGGTAAATAGCACCTACACACAGATAACAACACCTCGCAACCCGACGTGTTAAAGGGGTTGTCAATCCCTTTCGGGTAACGATGCCAGAAATTTTTAATAGATTGAAATAATAGATCGTAAATAAAATAAAGTGCGGAAAAGTATTTTCGTATTTTTGGGTTAATAGATCTGAATAAAAATACAAAGGAAAAGTATATCGCAAGCAAATATATCAGAAAGAAGACCCGAGGGCTATAGGTTTCACTAGTGGCTTCTCTCGAGAAAGATAGGAAATGGTGGGTAAACAAATTACTGTTGGGCAATTGATAGAACCTCAAATAATTATGACGATATCCAGGCAATGATCATTACATAGGCATCACGTCCAAGATTAGTAGACCGACTCCTACCTACATCTACTACTATTACTCCACAAATCGACCGCTATCCAGCATGCATCTAGTGTATTAAGTTCATGGAAAAGTGGAGTAATTCAATAAAAATGATGACATGATGTAGAAAAGATCCATTTATCTATTGTGTAGATATAGATCCCAACTTTTTATCCTTAGTAGCAACGATACATACGTGTTGTTTCCCTTCCTGTCACTGGGATCAAGCACCGTAAGATCGAACACACTACCGGGCACATGTTCCCATTGCAAGATAAATAGAACAAGTTGGTCAAACAAAACACACCGCAAAAGGGTTACATCATATGTAGCTCCTAGAGACCATTGTATTGAGAATTTAGTGAGAGAGGGAAAGCCATCTAGCTACTAACTACAGACCCGAAGGTCTACAAAGAACTACTCACGCATCATCGGAGAGGCACCAATGGAGGTGGTGAACCCCATCCGAGATGGTGTCTAGATTGGATCTGGTGGTTCTGGACTTTGCAGCGGCAGGATGGATATTTCATCGACTCCCCTAGGGTTTCTGGAATATTGGGGTACTTATAGAGCAAAGAGGCGGCCTGGGGGGCACCCGAGGTGGGCAGAACTCACTAGGGCACGCCTGGGCCTCCTGACGTGCCCTAGTCAGTTGTCCCCTCCTTGGGACTCCCCCCAGGTGCAACCAGGGCCCAACATGTTCCTTCTGGTCCATAAAAAATCTCCATAAATTTTCGGGGCATTTGGACTCCGTCCGTTATTGATTTTCTGCGATGTAAAAAACACAGAAAAAAAATAGGAACTTGCACTTGGCACTATGTCAATAGGTTAGTACCAAAAATGATATAAAATGACATTGTAAAACATTCAAGATTGATAATATAACAGCATGGAACAATAAAAAATTATAGATACGTTGGAGACGTATCAGCATCCCGAAGCTTAACTCCCGCTCGTCCTCGACTAGGTAAGTGATAAAAACAAAAAATTTGATGTAGAGTGTTGTTTATCATGTCATATCATATTCTTTTCTTTATAGCACGGATATTTGGTCTTTTATGTGATTCAAAACAATAGTCTAGTTTTGACATAATAATTTAGATACGCAAGCATATCAACAAGCAACCATGTCTTTCAAAATATAAATGCTAAAATATGATATCCCTATCCCATCATGCTCAAACATTGATCCATTCATGAAACACACTCGAATATTAGCTACACCCAATACTTAAGTACGATAATATTGCCTCCTAGTTGGTGCTTTTTATGAGAGAAGATGGAGACTCAAATTCAAAAATAAAAAAATGCATAAAGTAAAAGAAAGGCCCTTCGCAGAGGGAAGTAGGGATTTGTAGAGGTGCCAGAGCAAACATAAATACTTAGAGATAAAAACATTTTGGGAGGTGTATCCATCGCACCAACGAAAATGACTTAGAGTTCCCAACACTTTCTATGCTAGATATGCCATAGGCATTTCCCAAATAGAAAATAAAGTTTATTCCTTTTCCCACCATACTTTCACTTTCCATGGCTAACTGTATCCACGGGTGCCCTCCATACCAACACTTTCCAAGGAATTTATTATTTGACAACATAAAGTAAATTCAATTTTTTTGCATTTCGGGACTAGGCATCCCTAAGACCTTTGCCTTGCTCTCGTGCAATGACAAGTGAATAAACACTCATCATGAGAATAACACATCCAACATGTAAAATATTAGCCTCCTGTTACCGTTCTGCGAGCGAAACAAACACACAAAAGACAAGTTTATTTTGAAAATTAGAGATGGCACATACAAATTTGCTTTGAACGGAAAAAGAATACCACATATAGGTAGATATAGTGGACTCATGTGGCAAAACTGGTTTAAAGGGTTTTGGATGCACAAGTAGAGGTCGTACTTAGTGCAAAATGAAGGCTAGCAAAAGATTGGGAAGCAACCAACTAAGAAACGAATAATCTCATAAGCAAGCATTAAGCATAAATAACACTGAATAATGCACCATAAGTAGGATATAATTTCATTGCATGACTATTGACTTTCGTACTTGCATTGGGAATCACAAACCTTAACGCCAATATTCTTACTAAAGCACAATTACTCATCAACATAACTCACATATCACATCATCATATCTCAAAACTATTACTAAGAATCAAGTTTATTTTGTCCAATGATCATCATGACATTTTTTTTCTTTATCCTTCTTGGATACCTATCACTTTGGACTAATTTTCACATGTTGCTTTTCATAAGCTCAGACAAATATAAGTGAAGATCATGAGCATAACAAATTTTCTTTCTCTCAAAATAATTTAAGTGAAGCAAGATAAAATTTCTTCAAAATTTTACTAACTCTAAAATAAATCTAAGTGAATCAAGAGAGCATTTCTTCAAAAATACCAAGCACACCGTGCTCAAAAAGATATAAGTGAAGCACTAGAGCAAGTCCATTGCTCATAAAAGATTTAAGTGAAGCACAGAGAGCAATTCTAACAAGTCATGACATAATTATGGTATCTCAAATAGGTGTGACTAGCAAGGATTGATGAATTAAAAGACAAAATAAAACAAGCAAAGACTCATATCATACAAGACGCTCCAAGCAAAACACATATCATGTGACGAATAAAAATATAGTTTCGAGTAAAATACCGATAGTTGTTGGAAGAAAGAGGGGATGCCACTCGGGGGCATCCCCAAGCTTATTTGGTTGCTCATTTTTGGATAATATCTTGGGATGACGGGGCATCCCCAAGATTAGGCTCTTCTATGCTTCTTTCATCCATCGTAAGATAACACAAAACTTGAAAACTTCAATCACACAAAACTCAACAAAACATTCATGAGATCCGTTAGTATAAGAATAATAAACCACTACTATAAGTGTTGTATCAAACCAATTCATATTTTTTTTGTATTATATCTACTGTATTCCAACTTTTCTATGGCAAAAACTCATCAAAGAAAACCATAGAGCCATCAAAATAAGCACATAACACAAAGAAAACAGAATCTGTCAAAACAGAACAGTGTGTAGCCATCTGAATATTTCGAATACTTATGTAACTCCAAAAATTCTGAAAAATTAGGAAGACCTGTGAAATTTGTATATTGATTTACTGCAAGTACAATGGGTATTTTATCGCTCCCTAGTAAAAAATAAAAATTAATTTCGTGAGCGTAAAAGTTTTTGTTTTTTCAGCAAGATCAAACAACTATCACCCAAGAAGATCCTAAAGGCTTTACTTGGCACAAACACTAAGTAAAACATAAAAAACACAATCATAATAGTAGAAAAATTGTGTTAACACACAAGAACAGAAAGCAAAACCAAAAATAAAATTTATTCATTGTGTTGCCTCCCAACAAGTGCTATAGTTTTATGCCCTGAGCTAGGCATAAAGCAAGGATCTAAGTTATGTCATCTTTGGTTCGAGATCCATAAGATGCCCTCATGATTGATTCATAAGGTGGCTTAATTATAGTTCTAGGAAAGTGTTCCATACCCTTCCTTGAACGAAACTGGAACTTAATATTGCCTTATTTCATATCAATCATGACACCGGTAGTGCATAAAAACGGACTACCAAGAATAATTGGACAAGACTGATTGCAATCAATATTAAGAACAATAAATTTATGGGCACATAATTTATATTTGCAAGAATGAGAACATTATTAATTCTTCCCATAGGATTTTTAATAGTAGAATCCGCCAAGTGCAAATTCAAAGAACATTCTTCAAGATTAGTAAGACCAAGCACATCACATAAAGATTTCGGAATTGTAGAAACACTAGCACCCAAGTCACACAAAGCAAAACACTCATAATTTTTATTCTTGACTTTTATAGTAGGTTCCCACTCATCATGCAATTTTCTAGGGATTGAAACTTCTAATTCCAATTTTTCTTCAAGAGCTTTCATCATAGCATCAACAATATGTTTAGTAAAAGCCTTATTTTGTTCATAAGCATGGGGTTAATTTATCATGGATTGCAACAAAGAAATACAATAATCAAAGAGCAACTATCATAATTGAAGTCTTTGTAATCCAAAAGAGTTGGTACATCACTAGTTAAAGTTTTGACCTCTCCAAACCCACTTTCATCAATTTTCTCAACAAGATTTTCACCCTCCAAAATATTGGTACGCCTTCTACCTAAAGTTGACTCTTCTCCAGTCCCTTTTTCATCAATCTTAACTTTACTAACCAAGGAATCAATGGAAGAAACACCAATCATTTTAAGATCTTCATCGCTTTTGCGTAAGAAATCACTAGTAAACGCTTTTTCTAAGAATTCTCTTTTATCTCTAAGCATAGCGGTTCTTTTGTTACTTTCATCCATAGAAACATAAAGATCTTTAATTGATTCATCTACTTGAGGCACAAAATTTTTCATCTTGAGATTTTCCACATCATGAGCAATTCTATCAACACTTCTAGACAAATCATCAATCTTATTCAACTTTTCTTCTATGGAAGTGTTGAAAACTTTTCGCGTGTTGATAAATTCTTTAATATTATTCTCAAGATCAGAGCTGTTCCTATTATTATTATAAGATTGATTTCCATAGGAGTTACCATAATTATTATAGAAATTACTAGGAAAAGGCCTTGGATTAAAATTACTTCTATAAGCATTGTTATTGAAATTATTTCAAGAGATAAAGTTCACATCTATGGCATCACTATTTTGCTCACTCAAAGTAGAAAAAGGCATATCATTAAAATCAATAGGAGAACTTTTACTAGCAACCAATTTCATAAGAGCATCAACTTTATCACTCAAAGAAGAAATTGCTTCAACCGAATTAACTTTTTTACTAGTAGGAGCTCTTTCGGTATGCCATTGTGAATAATTTGCCATGATATTATCAAGCAATTTGGTGGCTTCACCCAAAGTAATTTCCATAAAAGTACCACCCACGGCGGAATCTAAAAGATTACGAGAAACTAAATTCAATCCCGCATAAAAAAATTGTATGATCATCCAAAGATTTAACCCATGAGTTGGGCAATTCCTTAGCATCATTTTCATCCTTTCCCAAGTTTGTGCGACATGCCCATGTTCAAGTTGCTTGAAATTCATGATCTGGGTTCTAAGGGAAATAATTTTTGTGGGAGGAAAATACTTAGTGATAAAAGCATCTTTGCACTTATTCCAAGAATCTATACTATTGCGAGTCAAAGAAGATAACCAATTTTTTTGCAGAATCACACAAAGAAAACGGAAATAATTTCATCTTGATCACATCATTGTCCACATATTTTTTATTTTGCATATCACATAATTCCACAAAGGTATTAAGATGGGATGCGGCATCCTCATTAGGAGTACCGGAAAATTGGTCTTTCATAACAAGATTCAGCAAAGCAGTATTAATATCACAAGTCTCCGCAATAGTGGCGGGAGGAGCAAGCAGAGTGCCAATAAAATCTTTGTTGTTGGTATTTGAGAAATCACATAACTTGGTATTCTCTTGAGTCATGATGACCACACAACAAGATTGCACTAAAGAAACAGATCCGGTAAGAAAACGGCAAACAGAAGAAGAGAGGCGAATAAAATGGCAAATTTTTGTGAAGTGTGTGAGAGGAAAAGGAGAGGGAAATGGCAAATAATGTAAATTGCAAGGAGATGATATTTGTGATTAGGAACCTGGTTATATTGAAGATCCTCCCTGGCAACAACGCAGAAATTCCTTTCGATTGCTCCATGACCACAGCGCGAGAAAGCTCCTGTCTGCTAGGATTACGTCCGTATTTCCCCAAAGAGGAAGCGATGATTTAGCACAGTGATGGTAGTTATTTCTCTCAGTGATGAAACCAAGGTTATCGAACCAGTAGGAGAAACAAGCAAAACAACGTAAACATCACCTGCACACAAATAACAACACCTCACAACCCAACGTGTTAAAGGGATTGTCAATCCCTTTTGGGTAACGATGCCAGAAATTTGTAATAGATTGAAATAATAAATCGTAAATAAGATAAAGTGCAGCAAAGTATTTTTATATTTTTGGTTTAATAGATTGGAATAAAAATGCAAAGGAAAAGTAGATCGCAAGCAAATATATTAGAAAGAAGACCCGGGGGCCCTAGGTTTCACTAGTGGCTTCTCTAGAGAAAGATAGCAAATGGTGGGTAAAAAAATTGATAGAACCTCAAATAATTATGACGATATCCAGGCAATGATCATTATATAGGCATCACGTCCAAGATTAGTAGATCGACTCCTGCCTGCATCTACTACTATTACTCCACACATCGACCGCTATCCAGCATGAATCTAGTGTATTAAGTTCATGGAAAAACGAAGTAATGCAATAAGAGCAATGACATGATGTAGACAAGATCCGTTTATCTATTCCGTAGATATAGATCCCATGTTTTTATCCTTAGTAGCAATGATACATACGTGTTGTTTCCCTTTATGTCACTGCGATCAAGCACCGTAAGATCAAACCCACTACCGGGAACCTCTTCCCATTGCAACATAAGTAGATCAAGTTGGCGAAACAAAACCCAAATATCAGGGAAGAAATACGAGGATATAAGAGATCATGCATATAAGAGATCATGGATATAAAAAGATATGATTGATCATAAACTGAAAGTTCATTAGATCCCAACAAACACACCGCAAAAGAGTTACATCATATGGATCTTCAAGAGGCCATCTAGCTACTAACTACGGACCCGGAGGTCTACAAAGAACTACTCACGCATCATCGGAGAGGCACCAATGGAGGTGGTGAACCCCATCTGAGATGGTGTCTAGAGTGGGTCTGGTGATTCTGGACTCTGTGGCGGCTGGATGAATATTTCGTTGACTCCCCTAGGGTTTCTGGAATATTGGGGTATTTATACAGCAAAGAGGCGGTCCGGGGGGCACCCGAGGTGGGCACAGCCCACCAGGGCACACTTGGGCCTCCTAGCGCGCCCTGGTGGGTTGTCCCCTCCTTGGGACTCCCCCCAGGTGCAACCAGGGCCCAACATGTTCCTTCTAGTCCATAAAAAATCTCCGTAAAGTTTTGGGGCATTTGGACTCCGTCTGATATTGATTTTCTGCGATGTAAAAAACACGGAAAAAACAGGAACTTGCACTTGGCACTATGTCAATAGGTTAGTACCAAAAATGATATAAAATGACTATAAATGATTGTAAAACATCCAAGATTGATAATATAACATCATGGAACAATAAAAAATTATAGATATGTTGAAGACGTATCAATCACACGTGGTGCGTAGAAGAAACTATGTGTCAAAGGTTGTCCATCACACACACTTTTTACACTACTGCAGGATGCTGCTAACATGACACTACGATCAGAGACCCTTCGATGGAACTGGGTACGATGCAATAATTGCAAACGGTGGTGTAAAAGAACCGTCAAAAGAGGTGCAAAATGTTTGCGATGGCGGAGCCATCAAACACGTTTCAGATTTTAGTTGCGTGTGTGATACAGGGCATACAGTTCAGTTCAATGAACTGTTTTGCAATGAGGCGGAACAAAAGAAACGGGCAGTCAGATGAAGGTGTGTGCGATATACAACATACGGTTCACTCGGATGAACTGTTTGTGATGAGGAGGAACAATAGAAATGGGCAGCTAGATAATGGTGTGTGCGATTGAGGGCATACGCTTCAGAAGGATTAACTGTTTGTGATTTGGCAACATAATAGAAACGGGTCAGCCAGATCAATGTGTCTGCGATTGATGGCATACACTTCACATAGATGAACTGTTTGCGATTAGCCACAACAAACTGAAACAGTTAGATAGATCAACGTGTGTGCACTAGACGAGCACACACATTCTAATTAAAAAAGAGCGCGCGATGGTAATAACAAGCGCGCACGGTTGTTGGAACAAGACGTGTGCTGACATTGCCTATTGTGGTGCACCATATGGTACAAACGCCACGTACGCTGCCGAGAAGGCGTACGTGTCCACGTTACGCCTTCCGGGAATGGTGCCGCACTTGTAACCGTCAGTAAATTTTGAGCATGCGTCCCGTCACATTCCAAATTGCAAACCTGTTCACACTGATCAAAATCTAAACGGTTTCCCATTTAGGAGCGTATTACTACTCGGTTATAAATACTACTACTCCACTATGACTGCACATTCCTCCTCAACTCCTCATCCACAAAACCAAACAAGTCATTCATCATCGTTCCCTTGCGTCAGCCATGGCCAGCATGAGTTCTGGGTCGAGAGATTGCCACTAGGGAGATGCGAGCATGGAAGCAGAAGCACGAGAGATGTCGCGCCTCACCGCAAACGCAGCCGGCATGTCTCGCCGCGCGGCCGTAGCAGCACAGAGATCCCACCACGCCACCAAAGCACCGCGCAAGTCCCGCCGCACCGTTGATGTGGCAGACTGGTCCGACCGCACCACAAAAGCAGAACAGATGTCTCGCCACGCCGTGAATGCAGCAGAGATGTCCTCCCGCGCCGCGGGAGCCTGGGAAAATGTCTCGCGGGTAGGCGAGGACTCTTACAGGCACATGCATGTGATTGTCCATAGCTAGATGGATCAGATCTCCGGCTGGGCGAGGTTGCAGGACGACATGAAAGCCTCTTTTGCCGGGGTCATCCGACAATGAAATAAGAGCAATGCGAAGCTCTGGGCCGAGCGCGACCTACTGAGGGCGAAGATCGTCAGAAGTGCGGAGCAGCAAGAGGAGACCACTGCCTTGTTGAAGAGGACTGGCATCTTCGTCGAGAAACTTATGGACGAGAATGCCATGCTCCGCATCAAGCGCAGAAGGCTGGTGGAGGAATCTGTGGATGCTCTCAAGGAGCATCTTGAGGACAAGAAAGAGCTCATCACCGCTTGCCACAGAGACTAGTTCCCGCGGCCTACAGCAACGCATCAAGAAAGTAGAGATTAGCAAGCCAGATCATTGTCTTCTTTGTTCTTTTGCCCTTGTGTATTTCGGGCGTTCCCGCATGTGGCTTTTTTTAATTATGTTCCTTTTTGCGGGGATTTTAATTATGTTCCTAAATATGTAAGACAATTATTATCCACTGTCAGCATCCTTATATTCATCATGCTTGCTATAAGTCACAGTCGATGTTATTTAGGTCTGTCAGATCTTACATCAACAACCATGCAAAACTTTCTTTTCAGATTTTCATTTTTCTCTCTTAAATCTCGGTCCAGTGAGACAAATAGGCAAGCCGTAGATTAGGGGCTTGGGCACCATAAATGGAGATGTTGGGAGGGAGGTGCACGGCGGGTAGAGGTCCAAGGTATCTCCTCCCGATGAGCACATGCAGGGGTCTGATCGCACACCTCCCGTACTCAAATAGCTACCCCAAACGGTACCTCTTAGCCAATAAAAAATGGGATGTGTGGCGGCACGTAATTGGTAAGTACAACACCCACGGTTTTAATAATACTTGTGTTTCCGGTTTATAAAGTGATAGCACTTGTTCCAAAATGACTTTGTTGATTGTTAATGTGTGCGCTTTCGTAAATCGGACAGAAAAATTACCACAACATGTTGGTGCCATGCCATTACACCATGCCAAGTTTCATGATTTTCAGGCGTGTTTTGGATTTATATGATTTAAAAAAGCAAGTTTCTCAATCTTTCCGACCGAGCCATGACGCCCGGATGTTTGAATTTCATTCCCATTTCTTGCATGGGACCTAGAAATTCACCCAAGGACACACATCTGATTTTTCAACCAACTGTGTTGCACTGGAGCATGTGCTTGTAGTTCAAATTTGAATTATGCACATTAAATGCGCAGAAACTCAATTAATGGATAAAAAGGCCAAATGAACCCGGAATAATTCCAAATTTTAGCACGATACTTCTATTTGGTCTAATATGCCTATGTAAAAAAATTAAGGCGGGAGAAGGCAGTGTACGTATGTCGTTTTGCACACGGAGGTGACACGTTCCCTCTCGGAACCACGAGCCTTGTTCAGGGAAGCTCCGGTTTGCAAGAAGGTTACACCAACGCTTGTTCCAATTCGGCCAAAAAAAATACCGCAGCATGTTAGTGTCATGTCATGACCCCATGCCAAGTTTCATGATTTTCAGGCATGTTTTGGATGTACAGGAATTAAAAAACCAAGTTTCTCAATCTTTCTGGCCAAGCTAGGACGCCCAAATGTTTGAATTTAATTCCCATTTCTTGCATGGAACCTAGAAATTCACCCAAGGACACACATGTGATTTTTCAACCAACTTTGGTGCACTGGAGCATGTGCTTGTAGTTCAAATTTGAATTATGCACATTAAATGTGCAGAAAATCAATTAACGTGTAAAAAAGCCAAACGAACTTGGAATAATTCCAATATTTAGCACGATACTTCTATTTGGTCTAATATGCTTGTGTTAAAAAATTAAGGCGGGAGAATGTAGTATACATATGTCGTTTCGCACATGGAGGTGACACGTTCCCTCTCGGAACCACGAGCCGTCTTTAGGGAAGCTCCGGTTTGCAAGAAGCTTACACCAAAGCTTGTCCCAATTCGGCCAAAAAATTACCGCATCATGATGGAGCCATGTCATGACAATATGCCAAGTTTCATGATTTTCAGGCGTGTTTTGGATTCATAGGAATTGAAAAACCAAGTTTCTCAATCTTTCCGGCCGAGCCACCACGCCCAGATGTTTGAATTTCATTCCCATTTCTTGCATGGGACCTATAAATTCACCCAAGGACAGACATGTGATTTTTCAACCAACTTTGTTGCACTAGAGCATGTGCTTGTAGTTCAAATTTTAAATTATGCACATTAAATGCGCATAAACTCAATCAATGTATAAAAAAGGCCAAACGGACCAGGAATAATTCCAAAATTTATCACTACACTTCTATTTGGTCTAATCTGCGTGTGTAATAAATTAAGGCTGGAGAAGGCAGTGTACGTATGTCGTTTTTCACATGAGGTTGACACGTTCCCTCTTGGAACTACGAGCCTTCTTGGAGGAAGCTCCGGTTTGCAAGAAGCTTACACCAAAGCTTGTCCCAATTCGGCCAAAAAAATTACTGCAGCATGTTGGTGCCATGTCATGACACCATGCCAAGTTTCATGATTTTCAGGCGTGTTTTGGATTAATAGGAATTAAAAAACCAAGTTTCTCAATCTTTCTGGCCGAGCAACGATGCCCAGATCTTTGAATTTAATTCCCATTTCTTTCATGGGACCTAGAAATTCACCCAAGGACAGACATGGGATTTTTCAACCAACTTTGGTGCAATGGAGCATGTGCTTGTAGTTCAAATTTGAATTATGCACATTAAATGCACAGAAACTCAGTTAATGTATAAAACAGGCCAAACGAACATGTCGGGGAAACGACACCTATGGGATCACAGGGAATCCCTACTACAGTTGATAGGGCGCGGGGCTGTGGAAAAAGTGGGTTTAGAAGATCAACGCGGGGGGGAATTTTATCCAGGTTCGGGCCGCAAACGATGCTTAATACCCTAGTCCTGCTTTGGTGTATATTTGGTGTTCTTGAGATCTTAAACTAGCTGCGGTGCATGCCTAGTCCAAAAAGTCCAAAAATTCCATGAAGAAGACAAACGGAACGTAGATGAACGGGTCCTCAAAATGCGACGTTAACGGAACCAACCCGAAGAAGCAAACACCGGAAAAGAAGCACACAACATAGTAAACAACCAACACATGAACATGATATGATATGCGGGATGCGGTATGCGATGCATATGCATGATTGGACAAGGAATGCATGAATATGGCCTCAACTTGGAAAACCAAGTGTGCCACTGGAAAGATGAGATGAAATCTCTTGAAAACGATATAAAGATCACCGGAAACAGAGTTACGGTTTGGAAATGGCAAGCAATTCAAATATGACACCGGTCTGCGATTTACAGCAAGTAGCCAACTAAATGCAACAAGATGAACATGCTACAGCACTCAAACATGGCAACAAAATACATGGCAAGAATCCATTCATGATGCTTAACAAAAGTCTTGCACTGAGCTACGGCCAATTCATACATTAACAGGTTCAAACAAGCATGGCAAAAATGCATATGGTAAACAGATTTCAGACTTAGTGAAATTAACACTTGTCTGGAATTTCAGATCAGGTAGCACACTTCGGAGCATGAAAACTATATGCTACAGGACCTGAACATGGCAAAGTAAAGCATAGCATGGAGTTACTCAAAGAGCTTAACAAAAGTCCCTTAGTGACCTTGAGCCAAAAGGGATCAGAAAATACAATTGCAGGCATGTGAACATGGCAAAAACATAATCAGTTCTCAGACTTAGTGAAAACTGGAGCATGCTGAAAACAGATATCAAGTAGGCATGGTTACGAGCTCGATGCACTCACTATAAAGCAAGTCATGGCAATCTAAGCATACACCCATCAAGAATACACAAAATTCAAGCTAGACATGGCAAGAACAATGACATAGCATGCACGGATCAACTACAACATCCTCGTCAAAATCGCTAACAAGTAGACAATCTGCCCAGATTCACGAAATGACAAAAGTAGAGCTCGATTGAATCAAGCTAGGGTGCTCCATAATTACAAACAAAGACATGGATGGATAGAGAACTACAAGATTAACAAAACATCCTTACTGATCATTCTCAAAAGAGGTACGGATCACTAGGAAACAACATGAACATATGGCATCATGAGAAAAACAGATCAAAGACTTAGTGGAATTGCTAAGTCCCTGAAATCAACATTAACAAATGCCTCACTTAGCAAGCTTGCGCTAGTCACCACACACATCACAAAAATACATGGGTTGCACCTCTCGAAAGATGGAAAAACCCTTAACAAAACATATGTAGAGCTCATGGGCATATCATGCACACATTAATCATGGCAAGAATGACAAATAGCTAAATGGAGCAGCAGATCTGACAATTAACTCAAGTAGCACTCTTCTAACAGCATTTCGGGCATCAAGATGAACTCAAATGAAAATGATGCAATGAGATGAAATGATGTGCTCTCTGAGACGAACACTTTGATATGCTATATGCATGAATCAGAGTTACGGATGCAAAGTTACGGCATGATGAACAGGGGCATATTATTAGGGTTTCGGGAGTAGAAAGTCAACCCTGGGATATTTTCAGATCCAGATCTGGATCGGATCCGGCGGTACTGTAGCAGCTTGGCCTTCGTCGGAAATGGAGAAGGGGCTGCCGGAGCGGGTTCCGGACGGCGTGGGTCGCCGGAGCGGCGAGGGCGGCGGGCGCCGGCGGCTTGGCGAGGCGGGGAGGCGCGGTCGGCGAGCTGCTGCGGCGGCAGCCGGTGATGGCGGTGGGGCGAGGCGGCGAGCTGGTGCGGCGGCGGTGGAGCACGGCGCCGGCGACGAGGCGCGTCGCGGCGGAGGCGGCAGCCGGCGCGGGTGGCGCGGCAAGGGAGGCGCGGCCTCGAGCGAGAAGGGCGGCCGTGCGGCTTGGGCCCGGAGGGCCAGATCCGGGTCCGCGGGCCTGGCACGGTGGGAGGGGAGCCGGCGGGCCAGGTGGCGGCGCGCGGTTGGAGGAGGGCGGCGGCCGGCTGACGTGGCGAGGGCCGATTGGCCGGAGCGAGGTGGCAGCGGCGGCTGGACATAGTCCGACGCGGCGCGGACGCGTCCGGATGCGTGGTGGAGGAAGGAGACTAGGGTTAGACCGCGAATTTCGGGGGGAGGGACATATTTATAGGTAGAGGGAGCTAGGAGAGTCCAAATGAGGTGCGGTTCTCGGCCACGCGATCGTGATCGAACGCTCTAGACGATGGAGGAGGTTTAGGTGGGTTTTGGGCCAAAATGGAGGGGTGTTGGGCTGCAACACACACGAGGCCTTTTCGGTCCCTCGGTTAACCGTTGGAGTATCAAACGAAGTCCAAATGGCATGAAACTTGACAGGCGGTCTACCGGTAGTAACCCAAGGCCGCTTGGCAAGTCTCGGTCCAATCCGGAAATATTTAATCTCCACACACGAGAAGAAGATAGAAATGCCCACCGGAGGAGAACGGAACGCCGGAATGCAAAACGTACAACGGGGAAAATGCTCAGATGCATGAGACGAACACGAATGCAAATGAAATGCACATGATGACATTATATGCAATGCATGACACGCAAGCAATGACAAGGCAACAACAGCGAATAACTGGAGGACACCTGGCACATCGGTCTCGGGGCATTACAGACTCCTCGTCGGCACGTGGGCAGACCGGCGGCGCCATGGGAGAGATTTGTGAGCGAGAGAGAAAGATAGAGAGAGAAAGAGAGAGAGAGAGAGAGGGCGAGCGAGCGAGGGGAGGATGTAGATGAGAATGCAGGCGGGACGACGTGAGCAAGGTAGTATTTATTGGTGGCCAGAATATAGATCGACGGAGCAGTACACACACCGATCGTCGGAATTTACAAGTACTGTAGTTTGAATTACAAACGATTCCCGTAGCAAAATCCGTGTGTGAACATAATAGCCAAAATCCGTGTGTGAACATAATAGCTGACGGTTTCCATTGCAGAACCATGTCTAATTAATGATCCCTACCACTCACCTACCAAACCTCGAGCCGCGAGATAGAGTGTCAATCGTGTGGGGGGCGGTTGTCTTGCCAGATCTTTACATTTTCTTTTTTGAACACCAGATATTTACATCGTCTGATGATTTTTTAACTCGCACACAAGTACACAAAAATATGATTTTTCAAACCATTATGGTTAGGCCTTGCATGTAGATGCAGTTCAAATTTGAATTACGGTCATTAAATGGTTAGAAAATCACTTAAATGTCTTTAAAAGGTCAAATGACCCCTGAAATTTTCCAAATTTTCACATGACAGTCGTATTAGTGCACGTTAAACGTAGAAAATAAATTGAAGGTTGTAAGAGGAAGCTATGTCCCATTTTTCATCAAACATGCATTGTTCCCTCTCAGAACCACAAACCTTCTAGTGAGTTTCTCCGGTTTTGTGAGGGGTGTGTGTCCAAACTTTCGTCAAACATGGCAATTTTTTTACCACATCATCTTGTGGCATGACATTAAATCAAGCGAGGTTTCATGTTTTCTGATCTTTTTTAATTTTTTGGAATAAAAATGCTATGGCACTCCATGCATGTGTGCCCATGCCTTGAGACCAATATGTTTGAAAATTCCTTCTAATTTACTGCACATGGAATTAACGCGCACACAAGTACACAAAAAATGATTTTTCAAACCGTTATGGTTATGCATTCCATGTAGATGTAGTTCAAATTTGAATTACGGTCATTAAATGGTTAGAAAATCACTTAAATGTCTTTAAAAGGTCAAATGGCCCTTGAAATTATTCAAATTTTCACATGACAGTTGTATTAGTGCATGTTAAACATAGGAAAAAAATTGAAGGCCATAAGAGGAAGCTATCTCCCGTTCGTCATCAAACATGTATTGTTCCCTCTCAGAACCACGAACCTTCTAGTGAGTTGCTCCGGTTTGTGACGGGTGTGTGTCCAAACTTTCATCAAACGGGACAATTTTCTACCAGATCATCTTGGTGGCATGACATTAAATCAAGCAAGGTTTCATGTTTTTCTGATCCTTTTTTAATTTTTTGGAATTAAAACGCCATGGCACTCCATGCATGTGTGCCCATGCCTTGAGACCAATATGTTTAAAAAATCATTCTAATTTACTGCACATGGAATTAACTCGCACACAAGTACACAAAAATATGATTTTTCAAACCGTTATGGTTAGGCGTTGCATGTAGATGTAGTTCAAATTTGAATTACGGTCATTAAATGACTAGAAAATCACTTAAATGTCTTTAAAAGGTCAAATGACCCCTGAAATTTTCAAAAATTTCATATGAGAGTTGTATTAGTGCACGTTAGACGTAGAAAAAAATTGAAGGCCGTAAGTGGAAGCTATCTCCCGTTCATCATCAAACATGCATTATTCCCTCCCGGAACCACGAACCTTCTAGTGAGTTGCTCCAGTTTATGAGGGGTGTGTGTCCAAACTTTCGTCAAACAGGCCAATTTTTTTACCACATCATCTTGGTAGCATGACATTAGATCAACCAAGGTTTCATGTTTTTCTGATCATTTTTTAAATTTTGGAATTAAAATGCCATGTCACTCCATGCATATGTATGCATGTTTCCATGTCGTGAGACCAATATGTTTGAAAATTTCTTCTAATTTACTGCACATGGAATTAACTTGGACACAAGTACACAAACATGATTTTTCAAACCGTTTTCGTTAGGCATTGCATGTAGATGTAGTTCAAATTTGAATTACGGTCATGAAATGGCTAGAAAATCACTTAAATGTCTTTAAAAGGTCAAATGACCCCTAGGATTTTAAAAAAAATTCACATTACACTTGAAGTAGTGCATGTTAGATGTAGAAAAAAATTGAAGGCCGTAATAGGAATCTATCTCCCGTTCGTCATCAAACATGTATTGTTCCCTCTCGGAACCACGAGCCTTCTAGTGAGTTGCTCCGGTTTGTGAGGGGTGTGTGTCCAAACTTTTGTCAAACATGCCAATTTTTTTACCAAATTATCTTGGTGGCATGACATTACATCAACCAAGGTTTCATGTGTTTCTGATATTTTTTTAATTTTTTGGAATTAAAATGCCATGTCACTCCATGCATACATATACATGTGTCCATGTCGTGAGACTAATATGATTGAAAATTCCTTCTAATTTACTGCACATGGAATTAACTTGCACACAAGTACACAAATATGATTTGTCAGACCATTATGGTTAGGCGTTTGCTACCTCTAGAGCACTGCGTTGGATTTCCCTGAAGAGGAGAGGATGATGCAGCAAAGTAGCGTAAGTATTTCCCTCAGATTTTGAGAACCAATGTATCAGTCCGGTAGGAGGCTACGCACGAGTCCCTCGTACCTACACAAAAACAATATCTCAACGCAACCAACGCGCTTAGGGGTTGTCAATCCCTTCACGGTCAATTACGAAAGTGAGATCTGATAGAGATGATAAATACTATTTTTGGTATAGAGATGCAAAGTAAAAATTAAAAGCAAAGTAAAAGCAAAACAATAATAAAGTGATGGAGATTGATATGATGAGAAAGAGACCCGGGGGCCATAGGTTTCACTAGTGGCTTCTCTCAAGAGCATAAGTATTCTACGGTGGGTGAACAAATTACTGTTGAGGAATTGACAGAATTGAGCATAGTTATGAGAATATCTAGGTATGATCATGTATATAGGCACCACGTCCGAGACAAGTAGACCGACTCCTGCCTGCATCTACTACTATTACTCCACTCATCGACCGCTATCCAGCATGCATCTAGAGTATTCAGTTAAAAACAAAGTAACGCCTTAAGCAAGATGACATGATGTAGAGGGATAGTTTCATGCAATATGATTAAAAACCCATCTTGTTATCCTCGATGGCAACAATACAATACGTGCCTTGCTGCCCCTTCTGTCACTGGGAAAGGACACCGCAAGATCAAACCCAAAGCTAAGCACTTCTCCCATGGCAAGAACAACCAATCTAGTAGGCCAAACCAAACTGATAATTCGAAGAGACTTGCAAAGATAACCAATCATACATAAAAGAATTCAGAGAAGATTCAAATATTCATAGATAGACTGGATCATAAACCCACAATTCATCGATCTCAACAAACACACCGCAAAAAGAAGATTACATCGAATAGATCTCCACAAGAGAGGGGGAGAACTTTGTATTGAGATCCAAAAAGAGAGAAGAAGCCATCTAGCTACTAACTATGGACCCGTAGGTCTGAAGTAAACTACTCACACTTCATCGGAGGGGCTTGGATGATGATGTAGAAGCCCTCCGTGATCGATGCCCCCTCCGGCGGAGCTCCGGAACAGGCCCCAAGATGGGATCTCGTGGATACAGAAAGTTGTGGTGGTGGAATTAGGTTTTTGGCTCCGTCCCCGGTCGTTTGGGGGTACGTAGGTATATATAGGAGGAAGAAGTACGTCGGTGGAGCTTCGAGGGGCCCACGAGGCAGGGGGCGCGCCCTAGGGGGGGGCGCCCTCCACCCTCGTGACCGCCTCGTGGCTTTCTTGACGGAGGGTCCATGTCTCCTGGATCTTATCTGATGAGAAAATCACTTTTCCGAAGGTTTCATTCCGTTTGGACTCCGTTTGATATTCTATGTCTCCGAAACACTGAAATAGGCAAAAAAATAACATTTCTGGGTTGGGCCTCCGGTTAATAGGTTAGTCCCAAAAATTATATAAAAGTGGATAATAAAGCCCAATATAGTCCAAAACAGTAGATAATATAGCATGGAGCAATCAAAAATTATAGATACGTTGGAGACGTCTCAGCGTTGCATGTAGATGTAGTTCACATTTGAATTAAATGGCTAGAAAATCACTTAAATGTGTTTAAAAGGACAAATGACCCCTATAATTTTCCAAAAATTCACATTACAGTCGTAGTAATGCACGTTAAACATAGAAAAAAATTGAAGGCCGCAAGAGGAATCTATCTCCCGTTCGTCATCAAACATGCATTACATTATTGGACCAAGCAACACAACATAAACATCCCCTGCATACAGATAACAAATCCTCGCAACCCGACGTTTGAAGGGGTTGTCAATCCCTTTCGGGTATGGTGCCAGAAATTGGTGCTTCACGGGAAAAAGTTGCAATAGATTGAATAAATAGATCGCAAATAAAATAATGTGCAACAAAGTATTTTTGGGGTTTTGGATTAATATATCTGAAAATAAAGGCAAATAAAATAGATCACAAAGGCAAATAATATGAGAAAGAGTCCCGGGGGCCATAGGTTTCACTAGTGGCTTCTCTCGAGAAAAATAGCAAAGCGGTGGGTGAACAAATTACGGTTGGGAAATTGATAGAACTTCAAATACCCATGACGATATCTTGGCAATGATCATTATATAGGCATCACGTCCAAGATTAGTAGACTGACTCCTGCCTTCATCTACTACTATTACTCCACACATCGACCGCTATCCAGCATGCATCTAGTGTATTAAGTTCATGGAGAAACGGAGTAATGCAATAAGAACGATGAAATGATGTAGACAAGATCTATCTATCTGGAGATAGACCCCATCATTTTATCCTTAGTAGCAACGATACATATGTGTTGTTTCCCTTTCTGTCACTGGGATCAAGCACCGTAAGATCGAACCCACTACAAAGCACCTCTTCCCATTGCAAGATAAATAGATCAGGTTGGCCAAACAAAACCCAAATATCGAAGAAGAAATATGAGGCTATCAGAGATCATTCATAAAAGAGATCAAAGAAACTCAAATACTTTCAAGGATATAAAAAGATAGATCTGATCATAAACTCAAAGTTCATCGATCCCAACAAACACACCGCAAAAGAGTTACATCATAAGGATCTCCAAGAGACCATTGTATTGAGAATCAAGAGAGAGAGAGATGAAAGCCATCTAGCTACTAACTACGGACCTGAAGGTCTACAAAGAACTACTCAGGCATCATCGGAGAGGCACCAATGGAGGTGGTGAACCCCATCCGAGATGGTGTCTAGATTGGATCTGGTGGTTCTGGACTCTGCGGCGGCTGGAAGAATATTTCGTCGACCCCCCTAGGGTTTCTGGAATATTGGGGTATTTATAGAGCAAAGAGGCGGTCCGGGGGCACCCAAGGTGTTCACAACACACCAGGGCACACCTGGGCCTCCTGGTGCGCCCTGGTGGGTTGTGCCTCCCTCGGGGCACCCCCCAAGTGCAGCTAGGGCCCGTTGTGTTCCTTTTGTCCCATAAAAATTCTCCGTAAAGTTTCGTGGCATTTGGACTCCGTTTTATATTGATTTTCTGCGATGTAAAAAACATGGAAAAAATTGCAACTGGAACTTGGCACTATGTCAATAGGTTAGTACCAAAAAATGATATAAAATGATTATAAAACATCCAAGATTGATAGTATAACATCATGGAACAATCAAAAATTATAGATATGTTGGAGATGTATCAGTAATCGAAACCCCACCCACACCATCCTCCTCCTTTCGTGTCCCACATGCCCCGACCAACGGCGCGACACCTTCCACCAAAATCACTGTCGCCCTCCTCCAATTAAGCGCCACCCACAGCCATTTTGCACACTGTATAACGTGGAGCTCAGTAGCATGCGGCCGCATGCGTGCACGAGGTCGCTATGGCTGCCATGCGTGTCGACCACCAAATCTAGGAAGAGCACCTCGTCTTCGAGGCCACCGTCGACACTGCCACGTGGTTGTCTACTTTAAAATACAATTCGTGTTGTTTTCTCGTGGCCACCGCCTGTGCCTTCTAGTGATTTGTCCTCTGTAATGTTAATATGCAATTTGATGTTCAGTTAACAGTTTGGTCCTCTGAAATGTAATGTTCAGTTAACACTTTGGTCCAACAATTGCTACATTTCATAGTACTGTTCTCAAGCATTTTTTGTTTTGTTAACTGTCTTATCTTCTAGTACATGTTTCTATTCTACAATGTCGTGCTCAGTTAACTATTTTAGTTCATTTGGTCTGTTGTCCATTTAACTGTTTGGTTCAGTTCTGCAATTTGATGTTCATTTACTGTGGGTACAATTTTGTATTGTTATGCATGTGACACCAATCAAATTTGGCTGTACTCAATACATATTCTACTGATAGTATGGAAACTCTCAGTTAACCTGATCAAGATCTTCCTTATGTGTGTTGCAGGGAAACAATGGGAGACACTGCAGTTTACCATCGAGGTTTGTTCAAGAAGGATCCTTTGGCTGATAACACATTATTGTGCAGTTGCAGGAATCATTCTAATATTTAGTTCCTTACAATTTCGTCTTGCACACGTAGGCCCTGCTGTTAGAGGCTTAGACCCACTGTTCGACCCATTTTGCATATGGGGAAATGAGATGTCCATGAATATCAGTCAAGTCAAGAAACTCATAAAGATTGTTAGGATGAAGAAACTTGCGACGAATAACAGCAAGATCTTAGTTTGCACAATGAATAAGACATCAGTCAACTATAGGATGGTACTAACACGTTTACCTTGTTTTTATCCCTTGCACCATTTCAAAATTTATTACAGTGATTTATGCATAGCTTTGTTTTCAGTACTTTTCAAAGCAGTTCACTGATGATTACCTCTCAAACCACCTGCATGGTCAAGAGGCGAGGAAGGTATTCATTCAACACCCACGGTACAATATTGAAGTCTTGCTGAAGAGGACGAAGGTTGGGCGGGCAATTATCCATAGCCACTAGCCTATAGTTGCAAGGACATTCAACATAACTGAAGGCTCAATATTTGCCTTCCGCTTCTGCAGTTTCCCATATGAAATTCATCTGTCTATTTACCGTGTATGATGCTACATTCCAAGGGTTTTTGATGTTGCATGTGAAACTTGGTGTTGTTGTGTAATGGCGTAACTGAGTGCCGAAGCTATCCGATGTAATTCGATTATAAAATCCTGGTTGCTGTTATACGGATATGAAATACCTGGTGTGTTTTATAAGAAATATAAATTTGATTAGTACATGGATTATCAATAATAGGCAAATTACCCTGCTTATTGGGGTTTTCTATTGCAGACGGTTACTCAGACAGCATCGTGGGCGATGAACTCAAACAACCCGCACGGTTTCTAGAAAGTAGGCGTGTTCGATCAACTAACAATCACACACGGCTTCCAGCAGCAAACTGATTGCATTAGGGCACCTTGCACAAATGTTTCCATACAAAGAATTGTGTGTGATATACATACCTACAGAAATGTTTTTCTAGGATTCACCGTGTGGGATGTACATACCTACGGAAATGATTGGGTTTTGAAGCCTCGCCCGACACACACAAGCTCATTTGGTGTCCCAGGAGGGCCTATCCCCGATGGTTCTGGGTTGTGTGGGAAGGACCCCCCTATCGCCCACACACACTTGGCGTCGGTTCCAAATGCCGTCGCGGAAAGGGGTTAAAAACCGTTTGTATAGCACGTCGATGTACCAGTGTTACATGGTAAACGTTTGCGCAAGGTGGCCTAACACAAACAGTTTTCAAGAGGATGTCGTGTGTGATTCTTCATTAATCCAACATGGTTTATTCCTAGAAATTGTGTGCGTTTCCTAAGGTCATTGCCCACGGTGTTTTCTCAATAACCGTTTGCAACAGAAAATTCCAATTAGCAGGCTAAGTGGCCATTAGCAAGTTAATTGTCCTATTATTAATAATCCATTTATTAATATAATTGAAATTTCATATTAAGCACACAATATATTTCATTTTCATATTAAGGAAGCAGTATTCAAAATTGAAATACATCACAGTACAACATCATTTAGCTTCAACACTCAGCTACCCCATTACACAACTGCACCAGCACCAAGTTTCACATGCAACATCTATAACCTTTCGAAATTAGAATCATAGAAGGTACATAGACATATGAATCACATCTGGAAAATTGTTGAAGCAGAAGGCGAATATTGAGCCGTCATTGATGTTGAAGGTCTTTGCAACTTTAGGCCAGTGCCTGTGGATGATTGACCGTCCATCCTTCGTCCTCTTCAGGAACACTTCAATATAGAAGAGTGGGTGTTGTATGAATACCTTCCTCGCCTCCTGACCATACAGGTGGTTTGAGACGTAATCATCAGTGAACTGCTTTGGAAAGGCGTGAAAACAAGGATGTGCATAAATATCTTCTTTATATTGGAAATGGGGCAAAGGAATAAAAAGATAAGTTATAATAGTTAGTACCATCCTGTATTGAACTGATGTCTTCTTCATTGTGCAGACAAAGATCTTGTTGTTTTTTGTCGCTAATTTCTTTATCCTAACAATCTTTCTTAGTTTCTTGACTTGACTGATATTCATGGACAACTCATTTCTCCATATGCAAAAAGGGTTGAACAGTGGGTCAAAACTTCTGAGAGCAAGCCCTGTATGCGCAAGACCAAATTGTTAAAAACCTAAATATTAGAATGGTTCCTGCAATTGCACAATAATGTGCTATTAGACAAAGCACCATGCACGTGCAAACCTTGATTGCAAACCTCAGTGCTTTCCAATGTTTCCCTGCAACACATATAAGGTAGTTAGTGATCATGTTAAGTGAGGGTTCGCATGCTATTAGTAAAATATGTTGATGAAAAATAAGCACATTGCAGATTCATCAGATTAATTCAAACCACATGGAAAACCAATTTATGTAAACTAAGCATGATTAAGAACTAGGAAATATAGCAATTGTATATGTTTCTCATGTATTAAGTGCATCTAAATTCGATTTATTCCTCACATGCGCAACAATACAAAATTCTACCCACGATAATTGGACATCGCATTGAAGAATTGAACAAAGCAGTTAACCAAACACCACAACAAATGAACCAAACATTAACTAAGCACCACATTGCACAATATAACATACTCCTAACAGAAGATCAGACTGTTAACCAAACCAAGCATGCTTAACAACTTGGGAATATAGCAATTGTATTTGTTTCTCATGTATTTAGTTCATCCAAATTCGGTTTATTTCTCACATGGTATACAATAATAGAATGCACCCACAACAATTGAACATCGCATTGCAGAATTGAACCAAACAGTTAACTAAACACCACAATTAATGAACTAAACATTAACCGAGCACCACATTGCACAATGTATAACATACTAGAAGATAAGACAGTTAACCAAACCTAGCATGCTTGGCAACTCGGAAATATAGCAATTGTATTTATTTCTCATCTATTTTGTAAAGATAAATTCGATTTATTGCTCACATGGAAGAAAATACAAAATTGCACCCTGAAGAATTGAACATCACATTGGTAGAATTGAACCAAACAGTTAACTAAACACGACAACTAATTAACCAAATAGTTAATAAGTGAGCACCACATTTCATGACATATAGAACATATGCACTAGAGCAACAGATTGCATTGTAAAAGTAGATAGCAAAATTCACTAGAATTTGTTAAGGAAAGGCAGGAGCAACACATGCAATGGGTAAGCCGAGCATGGTTAACCGGCGTAGCTAGCAAAGTGAACATGGGTCCTTATAGTGAGCTAATAAGACAAGCTAATCCTCATCGTTGGAGATATTGATGATGATTGGCTCCTTGGACATGGAAGAGGCGAGGCCTCCGGATCGTGAGTGCCCTCGTCATAGTGGTGAGTTTCCTGAGCCGCTCCGGGCACCAACCTGTTGGCTCTCGATTTGAGGTAAGCACGTGCACGCTGAAACAAATACCTCGTAGTCTTCATCGAAGGCACCGAGGGTGACCTTGAGAAAACTCCATGAACTGTGGTTTAAAGCAGCCAACTGTGTCGCGGCGTTTACACGCGAGGTGTCGATGATGGCCTCGACGGCGAGGTGCTCCTCCAAGATCTGGGGGTCGGCACGAATGGTAGCCATCGCGACCTCATCCGCACGTGCGGCTGCGATTTGCTTCTCCGCTGCCAAATGCTCCTTGAGCTCCTAGCTATACTGCATGCACCATGGCTTAGGGCGATGCTTATTTGGTGGAGCGGTTAGTGATTTGGGTGGAAGGTGTCACGCCGGCGGTCAGGGCATGTGGGATGTGGAAGGAGGAGGAGGATGGGGGTCGGGTGTGGATTACCTGCCTGGATAGACGAGGCCGATCAGCGTGATGGAGGGTCGCCGGCGAGGAGGCGATGCTGCAAGCAATGGCTTAGGGTTTTAACTTGGAAAGGAAGGAAGAAATAGGGGAATGTGGCTTTTAGTAAGGGGGAGGGGCGGGGAGGTAGATATTTCTGTGGATGCTGAAAATTTTGAATCGGTTCAGCGAAAAAACTGGCACGCAAAGTGTCATCAGACACTGTCCCTTATTCAGCACTGTGTATGATATGTGAACATCACAAATGATTCATATAGCTTAACACATGTGTGATGAGTTTGAACATGAATTTTTTTGTTCGAATTAACCTAGTTACAGTGGTCATCCACGTCATTTCATAATTTGGGTACACAAAGGAGACTACAGCACACCCACACTTCTTTGTTGAGCAATTTCCGCAATTAAATAGAGCTAGCTGACCTAAACATTACTCTAACTAATTAAAGACCGTCTCTCTTAATTAAACAAAACAAAGAGTACTACTATGGCTGGTGCTTGTCGATCTCCACCGCCTCCTCCATGTCCAGCTCGCGCCCGACGATCTCTTGGGGAAGGGGTTCCATGGCATCCATCGCACCATACTCGGCAAGCATCTCGCCATCCGCATCTGCCATATCTTTGGAATAGGCCGCCACGAGCTGGGCGTGGGCGGCCGCGATCTGGGATTGGGCAGGCTCTGTCCTGGCAAGGTATGTCGCGCAGGAACGGACGGCTGCTCGAACGCTCTCGACGATTGCCAACTCTTCAGCCATGGGTTGTCGAATATTATCGGAGAAGCTTCATTCGATTTGTGTGGTGACCGCCATGAGTTGGGCATGGGTGGCCTCGACATGGTCGTGGGCGGCCTCCATAAGGGCTAAGGCCACCAATGCAGAATGGATAGCGGTTGTGCCGCTCTCGCCAGTTGCTATCCCCCAGGCAGATGTTGCTGCTGCCACCTAAGAAGCAACAGCGACCGTTTGGGCTGCCTTGGCTGCCCGATCGCAGATTGCAGCCCCGCTCACGAAGCTTGTTAGAACACGCCTGCCAGCTGCCGCCGCGCTCTCGCCGGAGTGGGCTTCCGAAGTTGCCCTCATGAAGCGGGTCCACATCCCCATCTTTCATCGGCGATGATTGAACAGTGAAATGATATTTGGAGAGTGAGCTAGTGTGCTTGACACGCCGGCTGTGGGCTGTAGCCAACGCACCTTCTCGCGTAAGCCGTATGCATACTATACTCCGACGGTGCTCCAAGATATTTTGGGCTGCATCTCACACAGTTGGTGATATTAAACTGTGTGCGGTCTACTTGATGTTTTGTATTGATTTGAATTACATAATGGGGTCATAGCTTCAAAGGATGGTGCTTGAATTGCTAGAACTTTTATCTGCAGTGAATATGCAACTATAAGTGTGTCGTCAAAAAATTGGAATTATTCAGGGTTCGTTTGGACATTTTTATACATTAACTTGGTTTTCTAGGCATCTCAGGTGCACATTTCAAAACTGAACTACATGCACATGCTCTGGTGCACCAAAATGGGTTGTAAAATGATATATGTGTCCATGGGTTGATGCTTATGCCCCATGCAAGAAATGGGGATGAATTTCAAACAGCACGACACCGTGGCTCCCCTGCAAACATTGAGGCACTTGCTTTTGTAATTCTAGTAAATCCAAAACTCATCTGAAATTCATGAACCATGGCATGCTATCATGGAATGGCATCAACATGCTGGGGTAAAATATATTATCACATTTGGGGTAGGTTATGGTATAAGCTTCTCACAAACCAGAGCTTCTCACAAGAAGCCTCATGGTTCCGGTAGGGAAATGTGTCACCTTTGTGGACGAAACGATATTTGTTGCCTCCTCTTGCTTTCAAAACATTTCTAGTGTCAACGTAGAACAATAGGAGTGTTGTGTCATTTTTTGGGATTTTTCGTGGTTTGCTTCGACATTTTTATACATTAACTGAGTTTTCTATGCGTTTATGTGCATAATTCAAATTTGAACTACATGCACATGACCCATTTCATATAAACAGGTTGAAAAATCAAATGTGTGTCCTTGGTTGCAACCTTGGGTTCCATGCAAGAAATGGGACTGAATGTCAAACACCATTGCCACCGTCGCTCGCCTGCTAACATTGAGATACATTCTAGTAAATCGAAAACTCATCTAAAATTCATGAAACTTGACATACTATCATGGAACGACGTCAACATGTAGTCGTAAAAATATTGTCCCATTTGGGGCAGGTTGGGGTATGAGCTTCTCACAAACCAGAGCTTCTCGCAATAAGCCTCGTAGTTACGGTAGGGAACAATTCACCTTACTGGATGAAACGATATCCGTTGCCTCTTGTTGATTTCAATTCTTTCTCTAGCATCAACATGGAACAACATGAGCGTGTGCTAAATTTTGGAATATTTCAGGGTCGTTTGGACATTTTTATACATTAATTGAGTTTTCAATGCATTTATGTGCATAATTCAAATTTGAACTACAGGCACATGCTCTAATCACTACAAAAAAATACACTTCTGTGATGATAAGAGTTTGTCACAGTAGGTCACATTTTCTGTCATGCATGTACATCCATGACAAGTTTATGACAAAATCAAGATAGTCATACCTGTGTTGTCGTAGAAGTGTTCCATCACATTTGCAAAATTATCATCACAGAAGTGTCCACTTCCATGATGATAAATCGCACGTCATAGAAGTGCTTTCATCAAGGGTGACCAACACGTGGTATCCACCGTAACTGGTCGCCGTTAACCTATCAGGTCCGGTTTTGAATCCGATAACCCGTTAACAGCCCAGACCAATTGGGATTTCCACGTGTAAAATTCTCAATGGCCAGAGGAACCACATGTTGACTCACCGTTGGGACAGATGTCATCCACTAATTGGACCGGAGGCGCCTATGATACGTTGACACGTGGCATGGCCCAACAGAGGCCCATTCCGGTGAAAAGGCCCGCCCGTTTGACTTGGTCAAAAGTGTGACGCCCTCGATTCAATCATACACTAATCAAACACGCAAATGTGTACGATCAAGATCAAGGACTCACGAGAAGATATCACAACACAACTCTAGACACAAATTAAAATAATACAAGCTTTATACTACAAGCCAGGGCTTCGAGGTCTCGAATACATAAGACCGAATACACAAGAGTCAGCGGAAGCAACAATATCTGAGTACAGACATAAGTTAGACAAGCATGCCTTAAGAAGGCCAGCACAAAGCATCTACGATCGAAAAGGCAAGGCCTCCTGCCTGGGAGTCTCCTAACTACTCCTGGTCGTTGGTGGTCTTCACGTAGAAGTAGGCATTAACGGTGGCATCTGGCTCCTGGGCTCCGACATCTGGTTGCAGCAACCGGAAAGAATAAGAAAGGGGGGAAAGGGGTAGCAAAGCAACCGTGAGTACTCATCCAAAGTACTCGCAAGCAAGGATCTACACTACATATGCAACATTGTCAAAGGAAGGCTGAATATGTGGACTGGGCTGCAGAAATGCCAGAATAGAGGGGAGAACCTAGCCCTATCGAAGACTAGCATCTTCTGGAAACCACCATCTTGTAGCAACAGGAGGGAGTAGAGTAGCATAAAGTAAAATAGTAGAAGTGTTATCAACCTCGGCCAAACATCCTTTCTCGACTCCCTGCGAGAAAGCAATCCTAGCCGTACTATCCAGTTATCATCACAATCCATTTCTCATATCCATTTCTCATCTCAGGTATCCAGTTCTAGTTGTATCAATCGGGATACAAGTCCAAGTGTCCGTTACCGTAGGACAGGCTATCGATAGATGTTTTCTTCCCTACAGGGGTGCACCAACTTACCCACCACGCTCGATTAACTCCGGCCGGACACACTTTCCTGGGTCATGCCCGGCCTCGGTCAAACAATACGCCGCAACCCGACCTAGGCTTAATAGAGAGGTCAGCACGCCGGACTAAACCTATGCCCCCAGGGGTCATGGGCCATCTCCCCGGAAACTCCTGCACGTTGCGTGGGCAGCCGGTGAGTAGACCTAGCTACCTCCTTCAACAAGGCAGGAGCTTAAATAGTCCAACCCGGCACGCGCCGCTCAGTCGCTGACGTCTATTAAGCTTCGGCTGATGTATACGACGCAGAACGCCCATACAATGCCCATGTGATGGTTAGTGCTATCATGCCAGAGGCCCCTCAGATCAAATATCCAAACCATAGTGGATTAGGAGCACGCGGTAACTAGCAGAGACTCACGATCGATGTGACCCTGTCGCCCTGTCTCGAGTACTTGCGGCAAGGGCTAAGAATGCCCGACCACGCCTCGTAGTTATCTCGCGGGCACCCTCCAGGTCAACCTGTCTCCACATCACTCGCTATTAAGCTCGCGCGGGTACCCCTCAGGGCCTACCTGTCTTTAGTAACATGGTTCAGTGTAAAGACATAGTAACGATAGTAACTGTGTGTCTGACACCAAGGGGAAAAATCGAGGAATCACCCGCGATGAATTCCACTCGATGTTATCATCAAGGTGAACATAAGAGGATCCACCCTCGAGGTTCACACTTGAGGGGTTGCACGACAGAGCCGTAACGAAAGAGGTTAAGGAGGAAATCACCCTCAATGACCTCGACCGTATAGCTACACTATAGAGATCTCATCAGGAGTGATGTAAGAGTTTCCACCCTCGGCACTCGATGGTAACTCTATAGAGTCGTACAACTAGGGGGTGATGTGTGGTGTCGAGGCCTAGTCTTCGATCCTGTTGATCGGGTCTTCAATGATGAAGCAGGGGCAACAAGGTCAAGGTGGGGGTCACTGATGGATCACTAACCAACCTATACTAAGCAGTTTAGGATAAGCAGGTAGGTAACAATAAGCGGGTTACAAAAGCAGGCTATGCGTCAGAATAGGAGCAAACAATAACAGTATCAAAATCTAATGCAAGCATGAGAGAATGGAATGGGCGATATCGGGATGATCAAAGGCGGGGCTTGCCTGGTTGCTCTCGCAAGGAGGGGTCGTCGTCGACGTAGTCGATCACAGGGGTAGCATCAGTCTCGGGGTCTACCGGAGAGAAGATGGGGAAGAAACAATACATATAAAGCAAACAAAGCATCATAAAGCATAACATGTAAATACGCGGTGTTAGGGGTGACTAACGCAGTGATAGGTGATACAGACGAAGAGGGAAAACATCCAGGAATGTTTTCCCAACGTTTGACATTTTTTGGACAGATGCAAGAGAGGGGACAGTTCCATGTTCAGCATGTTAGGGGCACCTGACACGTAAACGGACCGCGTATTTAGATTTGTCTCGTCATTCTAAGCAACTTTCATGTAGAAAGTTTTTCGATCCGAGCTATGGTTTAATTTATATGATTTTCTGAAGTTTTAATCAATATTTTAGAATTATTATTAATCCAAATTAAAAACAGAATATACTTTTATCACCTAGTGCTATCCTAGCCACCAGTGTATGACTAACTATCAGTGGGTGTCTTGTGCTAGGCTTAGAGCTGAACAACAATTAGGCCCCTAATCTAATTTGGGATGGCCGTCCATTGTGTGGTTGTGCATCACACACAAGCACACACACGCACATGGCCATGGCCCATGGCCGGCCATGGGCCATGGCCATGGCATGGCCAGGATGCATAGCAGCAGCTAGCAGCGGCCACAGGGAAAAGTAGCAGCGGCTAGGAGCATCAGTAAGCAGCGGCAGCGCTAGAGGCAGCGACGGTGCTAGAGGCAAGCAACGGGAGAGTAGTAGCAGCAAGCAGAGCAGCACCTATTGGCCTCAGCAAGCAGCGACAGCAGCTAGGCGTGGCACGGCGCATGCACGCACGAGCATCAACAGGCGGACGGGCACGCGCGCGCACGGGAGACAACTGGCATGCGCGGATGCGGCCTGGCGCGCACGGCAGGGCACAGCCGCAACGTCGAGCGCGGCGGCGGTCGGAGCAAAGCTCGAGGAACTCCTTGCCTCATGACGGGTTCGAGGCAACGAAACGTGCAGGCAGCACCTACGGGTCACCAGGAGCTCATTGGCGCGATGCAAATGAGCAGAGAAGCTTAGGAGCGTGGAGCTATTCGGCCATGGCGGCGGCCGGAGCACGGAGCTCGTGGAACGGCGGCCAGAGGATGGGAGCGACGCCTAGAGGAAAAGGGGATGAACACGGAGCTCACTTTGATGCTTGAAGAAGGCTCGAGGGTGCCGGGGACAGACGGAGCGAGTAGATCGACGCAGCGGCCGAGGAGGACGCCGACGAAGGGAACGGATGCGGGCGGCGTCGCAGGTGCTCCCCGGCTTCGATCCGGTGATGTGGTTGACGGAGAAGAACCCGTCGGGGCTCCCGGACGACTCAGAATAGCGTGTGGTAGCCACTGGCCACATCTACGATGGCGGAGCAGCCATGGACGCGTGCGGACGAGCTTGGGTTCAAGCGTGGGAGGTGATGGAAAGGAGGAAAGTGGCTAGGGTTATGGGAGAGTCTCGCAGGTGACGTCCTTAACTAGCCAGGGGACCGCGGGATGGCCGCTGTGTGTCCAGAGGCGCCATGGACAGCATGCAGGCGTCCACCCCGCCTCTCATGAACAGAGGAAAGGGAAGGAGCCAGGATGGGCTGGACCGCCTATTGCCAGCAGGCCATAAGTGCAAAGCAGTACTGCCCATTTTTCCTTTACCTCTTATGTTGATTTATTTCTCCTCTGTTTGGCATTTAGTTTAAGTAGCAAATGAATTTTTGTGAACAAGAAACTTGGCACATAAATATTGGGTCATATAATGGAGCCGCACACCAAGTTTCAAGTCATTTTGAAAAGGATAAATAACTGTTTATTTTTAAATGGTTAAATTAAATGTTGTTTGTTCTTGTTTAAAATTATCTTAGAGGAATATAAACATTCCCAAAAATGTTGGCCGATGTTTGTTAATTAGTTAGTGAATAGTTACAACCTTTTGAACATTTTTAATTCACTTCTTTATGAAATTATAATTTGACTTGTTATTTGAAATTGAATTTGAAGTTAGTTTGAAACAAGTGAGGTTTAGCAATATTAAGAGTGATGACATGGCACCATCAGCAGGGGATTACTGTAGCATGATCCTCGGGGTGTTACAAATCTCCTCTACTATAAGAAATCTCGTCCTGAGATTTTAGAGGTGGAGTAAGTGGGAAAAACTCGGGAAGGACGGAGCTCAACACAAGATAGGTACCTAGGGGTTATCTCAGTGAACGTGGCATAGAGGCACCTCTCGAGTCGAAATTCAAGAAAGACGTCGAGAGCAAGGTAAGAAAGTGCAATAAGAAGCTTCAACTGGGTAGGCAATCGTTCATAGCCTGAAATAGATGGTGAAAGGGGTTCAAACCAATGGGAATATGTATCGCATATGATACCAGAATAGATCGCTAGGAATGTGGCTTCTGGTTTACATATGAAGCCAAGTGCAAGGAACAATTTTGGAAAACAGGGATGTACATGAGAGTCAAGTTTCGATCCTGTGGAACTGTGGGTTATGGGCCCACCATGTGGGTTAGAAGTAGGAAGGGCGCTGGCATCTTGCACGGTCATGATAGGAAGGCATGTGAGAGGATAGCCTGTCAGTTATGTTGGCAACAACATTGGCACCAAGGGCGAGGGACGAAGAGAACCAATTTCCTGCTCGTTGAACGAGGCGGACCAATAGGCAAAGTTCTCATCCATCGGTGGTTACTAGAATGTCATCAACAATGGTAACGGGGTCTCACTAACAAGATTGTACTCCGGGGTGTTTTATAAGCAGATAATTATTTCTGCTTATATCCTAAAGATCACAGGAAAGTTTAAACAAACCAATGGAAAGGGAAAATGTGTTTGCACACAAGAATTGGGAGTATATCTTTTCCTAAGGAAAAGTAGAGCATGATATACATGTTAGAACAACAAGTACATCACCATTTAGATAAAGGGCAAGGAAATTCATGATGTTATCGATGCAACGGTGTCCGGATGATAGATCCAAAACCTTTGGTAATGTTCTACCAATGTTCTTGTCGATATTCGGAATACCACAGTCATGCTTCGAGGTAGCATTAACATGGTGTTACAAGTAGGGGGTTGGAGTTGAAGATCACAAGAAAACTCAAGGAACAATTGCAGGAATAGCAAGGAGTCCAAGGTATAACCAAGACATGGTCAAACATGTGTTGGAAAGAAGACAAGGGAGTTGTCGATGATAACTCAAATCATCGAAGGTCAAGGATGGTATTTATCATCACGAATTCGATTGATATGCTGGAAGAGCTCAGAATGTTGACGAGCACGACACAATTGTCGAGAGATTTCAGGAAGATGTAATCGATCAGTGATGACATCAAGTCAAAGGAATGATGAAGCGAAAAGTTATTGGAACCATGGGTATGACACAAACTCGAAAGCAAGCTTGCTGTTCAAGGCGAAATGGTATGACGAGGAAGATCGACATAAGCTTAGCTCATCGTCAAAAATTCTGTTCCGGGAAGAAGGACTAGGTAGCAGAATTAAAATTTAGCACGATAATGACATAGTTGGCCAGGCTAGGAATGACTTGAAGGATTATTAAACTCGTAAGTAATTAAAATTACTTAGAGTTATAGAATCGGAGTGCGGAATCGATTCAGTCGATTCATATCGGTGTCCTCGAGTTATTAATAACTCAGATCCCGGGGGGAGTCTGAAATCGGTGAGAAGCAATACTAGATGAAGACTCATAGGAAGCAACACAGTTCTTTGTTATTCTCGAGGTACTGGAGGGTAATACTCGAAGGAAGATCAAAATAGAGGTTGGACAGGTGAAAAGATCTGAATAAGACAAGTACTTAACTTGTCCGAGAAATGGAATCAAAGGAGAACAATCATGGTCGGAACCACGGTTGCAAAGGACCAATTATAGATACAAGATGAACTTATCACAAGGGGATTATTGTTATAACAAGAAGCTTCTATGATAAGTTCCACATCGGGTCCATGGGCATGAACACAAAGTTCAAGGTCGAGTCCCACTTCTTCAATGCATAACCCTTTGCTCACTTCTCGCTTCCGATGGAGTTGTAGTGCTGAAAATTTATTTGGAAATACACCGAAAGAGTATGACTCATGAAAACTCTCGATTCACACGGATTAGGGAAGGGATAGGTTCATCCCGTCTGGGCATCTTAGGAACATATACCTGAAACTTCAGGGGTAACTAACTAAAGCTCGGAAGCAGAGCATGGTTGACAAAAGGAGAGGATACAATTTACCAAAGGCATTATGTATCCGAGAAAAGGCTCACAAGGTGATTGAATATGAAGGACGTTGTACGATAAAATCCAACAAAGTGTCTGGCGATTCACGATAGAGTTGAGGCGAGTATCGGTAATCAATCAGATGAAGAAGGTGATGCAAAGGCATCGGCTTATAGAAACATCTGAATAATTCTATGCTTGAGTACAAAGGAGTCATGGTTTCAAGACGAAGGATCAGAAGCAGAGGCTCTGATCAAAAGATGAGTAAGTTCAATAGACTTAGAGGTGCACCTGATCAAATCTTGATTGGGTAAGAACCAGCTCATATCCGAAACAATGTCTGACCCAGAAAGAAAATTTCCAAGGATTAATTGATGAATGTGTGCACTCACACACATGCTGAATCATGAGGATCAGAATGTTAATCCCAAAAGATTTTAAAGAATATCGCTAGACAAATGGAATTAACCAGCAAGCAAGTATGTAAGAATTCCAAGAGCAATAGGTTCTAGAGGATTTTTGGAAGGTCAAATAGTATTTGGTAGAATTTTGTGAATCACACGAACAAATGGGGATGAACGGATCCCCTGAATTGTGAGGAATTATTCATAAGTATGTTCAGGCGGAAAGGAACTGCAAGGCAGTAGGTTCTGAGAATTCTCAAAAGTCGGAGAATACTTTCGGGTATCTTGTAATAACAAGAAGGGATGGAAGTATGAACGACGAGGGTACGCAGTTATCCATAAGGATTGAATGATGTTAAGGGATTACAAAAGAAAGAACACAAGTTCTCGGGAGTAGATCAGAGAGTATCTTCGAAGTCTTCTGGTGAAGCAGGCAACCATCTGGAATGAAGGGGCTCTCCGGGGAAAGCCGTTATGAGAACCTAATGTAGTTAGTAATTTCATTTAACCTGAATAGAAGAGAGAATAGATTCCCAGAGTATAGACGAGGAATAAAAGATCCTAATAACACCCAATGGCGACGTGGGCCCGCAAGACACACAACCATGTTAGTAAAAGTTTTGTAGTGACTAGACTGGACTTCGGCCAAGGAGTTGGAAAGGGGGCTACCTACAAGCAGTTGGCTCTGATACCAACTTGTGACGCCCTTGATTCAATCGTACACTAATCATACACGCAAATGTGTACGATCAAGATCAAGGACTCACAGGAAGATATCACAACACAACTCTAGACACAAACTAAAATAATACAAGCTTTATATTACAAGCTAGGGCCCTCGAGGGCTCGAATACATAAGATCGAATACACAAGAGTCAGCGGAAGCAACAATACCTGAGTACAGGCATAAGTTAGACAAGCATGCCTTAAGAAGGCCAACACAAAGCATATACGATCGAAAAGGCAAGGCCTCCTGCCTGGGAGTCTCCTAACTACTCCTGGTCATTGGCGGTCTTCACGTAGTAGTAGGCATCAACGGTGGCATCTGGCTCCTGGGCTCCAACATCTGGTTGCAGCAACCGGAAAGAAGAAGAAAGGGGGGAAAGGGGTAGCAAAGCAACCGTGAGTACTCATCCAAAGTACTCGCAAGAAAGGATCTACACTACATATGCAACATTATCTAAGGAAGGCTGAATATGTGGACTGGGCTGCAGAAATGCCAGAATAGAGGGGAGAACCTAGTCCTATCGAAGACTAGCATCTTCTGGAAACCACCATCTTGTAGCAACAGGAGGGAGTAGAATAGCATAAAGTAAAGTAGTAGAAGTGTTATCAACCTCGACCAGAGATCCTTTCTCGACTCCCTGCGAGAAAGCAATCCCAGAGCCATACTATCCAGTTATCATCACAATCCATTTCTCATATCCATTTCTCATCCCAGGTATCCAGTTCTAGTTGTATCGATCGGGATACAACTCCAAGTGTCCGTTACCATAGGACAGGCTATCGATAGATGTTTTCTTCCCTGCAGGGGTGCACCAACTTACCCACCACGCTCGATTAACTCCGGCCAGACACACTTTCCTAGGTCATGCCCGGCCTCGGCCAAACAATACGCCGCAACTCGACCTAGGCTTAATAGAGAGGTCAGCACGCCGGACTAAACCTATGCCCCCAGGGGTCATGGGCCATCTCCCCGGGAACTCCTGCATGTTGCGTGGGCAGCCGGTGAGCAGACCTAGCTACCTCCTTCAACAAGGCAGGAGCTTACGCAGTCCAACCCAGTGCGCGCCGCTCAGTCGCTGACGTCTATTAAGCTTCGGATGATGTATACGACGCAGAACGCCCATACAATGCCCACGTGATGGTTAGTGCTATCAGGCCAGAGGCCCCTCGGATCAAATATCCAAACCGTAGTGGATTAGGAGCACGCGGTAATGAGCAGAGACTCACGATCGATGTGACCACGTCGCCCCGTCTCGAGTACTTGCGGCAAGGGCTAAGAATGCCCGGCCACGCCACGTAGTTATCTCGCGGGCACCCTCTAGGTCAACCCGTCTCCACATCACTCGCTATTAAGCTCGCGCGGGTACCCCTCAGGGCCTACCCATCTTTAGTAACATGGTTTAGTGTAAAGACATAGTAACCATAGTAACTGTGTGTCTGACACCAAGGGGAAAAACCGAGGAATCACCCCCGGTGAATTCCACTCGATGTTATCATCAAGGTGAACATAATAGGATCCACCCTCGAGGTTCACACTTGAGGGGTTGCACGACAGAGCCATAACGGAAGAGGTTATGGAGGAAATCACCCTCGATGACCTCGACCGTAAAGCTATACTATAGAGATCTCATTAGGAGTGATGTAAGAGGTTCCACCCTCGGCACTCGATGGTAACTCTGCAGAGTCGTACAACTAGGGGGGTGATGTGCGGTGTCGGGGCCTGGTCTTCGATCCCGTTGATCGGGTCTTCAATGATGAAGCAGGGGCAACAAGGTCAAGGTGGGGGTCACTGATGGATCACTAACCAACCTATAGTAAGCAGTTTAGGATAAGCAGGTAGGTAACAATAAGTAGGTTACAAAAGCAGGCTATGCATCAGAATAGGAGCAAACAATAACAGTATGAAAATCTAATGCAAGCATGAGAGAATGGAATGGGCGATATCGGGATGATCAAAGGGGGGGGCTTGCCTGGTTGCTCTGGCAAGGAGGGGTCGTCGTCGACGTAGTCGATCACAGGGGAAGCATCAGTCTCGGGGTCTACCGGAGAGAAGATGGGGAAGAAACAATAAATATAAAGCAAACAAAGCATCATAAAGCATAGCATGGAAATACGCGATGTTAGGGGTGAACTAACGCTGTGCTAGGTGATACAGACGAAGAGGGAAAACATCCGAGAATGTTTTCCCAACGTTTGACATTTTTCGGACAGATGCAAGAGAGGGGACGGTTCCATGTTCAGCATGTTAGGGGCACCTGATAGGTAAACGGATCGCGTATTCAGATTTGTCTCATCGTTCTAAGCAACTTTCATGTAGAAAGTTTTTCGATCCGAGCTACTGTTTAATTTATATGATTTTCTGAAGTTTTAATCAATATTTTGGAATTATTATAAATCCAAATTAAAAACAGAATATACTTTTGTCACCTAGTGCTATCCTAGCCATCAGTGTATGACAGTGGGGCCAGGGCCAAAGTCAAAGTCAGTAGGTGCACAGTCAACAATCAAAGTTGACCTGGGTCAAAGTGTGAATAGTGAAGTTGGGCCTACTTGTCATTGACTGATAATTTAACTAAAGTGCTAAATAGGTTTATATAGTGACGGGACCCACATGTCATTTGCACATAATTTTAACTAGGGATTATTTAGTGGTGGGACTAACTATCAGTGGGTGTCTTGTGCTAGGCTTAGAGCTGAACAACAATTAGGCCCCTAATCTAATTTGGGATGGCCGTCCATTGTGTGGCTGCGCATCACACACAAGCACACACACGCACATGGCCATGGCCCATGGCCATGGCGTGGCCAGGATGAATAGCAGCAGCTAGCAGCGGCCACAGGGAAAAGTAGCAGCGGCTAGGAGCATCAGTAAGCAGCGGCGACGGCGGTGCTAGAGGCAAGCAACGGGAGAGTAGTAGCAGCAAGCAGAGCAGCGCCTATTGGCCTCAACAAGCAGCGACGGCACCTAGGCGCGGCGCGGCGCATGCGTGCACGAGCATCAGCGGGCGGACGGGCATGCACGCGCACGGCCGACAACAGGCACGCGCGGATGCGGCCAGGCGCGCACGGCGGGGCGCAGCCACAATGTTGAGCGCGGCGGCCATCGGAGCAGAGCTCGAGGAACTCCTCGCCTCGTGACGGGTTCAAGGCAATGAAACGTGCATGCGGCACCTATGGGTCACCAGGAGCTCATTGGCGTGATGCAAATGAGCATTGAAGCTTAGGAGCATGGAGCTATTCGGCCATGCACTACTAAGAAAACGGCTATAGATGAAATGGATATTAATGACGCATCACGTGTATGGTGCGTCATTAGAATATAGCAATGGCGCAACTGGTGTGCGGTGCGCCATTAGAAATTTTGAAAAAAAAACAAAATTTGTTACTAATGGCGCACCATGGATGTGGTGCACCATTACTAGTTGACATAGTAATGGCGCATCACACCCACGGTGCGCCATTAGAAATTTTGAAAAAAATAAAAAATAATAAAAAAAAATTGTTAGTAATGGCGCATCAGTGGACAGTGCGCCATTACTAGTTTTTAACTAGTAATGGCGCACTGTCCACTGGTGCGCCATTATTAAGTTTTTTCCAAAAAAATTTAAATTTTTTATATTTTTTTTCAAAACTATTAATGGCGCACCGTGGATGTGGTGCGCCATTACTAGTTTAACTACTAATGGCGCACCACCCCACGGTGCGCCATTACTAGTTTGCCCGGCTTCCACCGAATGCACCCTCCATCCCCCCTTGGACCGCCTTTTCAGTTTTAAAAAAAATAAAAAGAAAATGATAAAAATGTCAAAAAATAAAAGAAAATAAGTTTGCCATGTGATATGTGGTCTAGTTGTTGGAAAAATTTACAAATATAAATTTCGACTTTATTTGCAAAATCTCTCTAGAAATTTGTAAAATGGGCATAAATTTTGCATATGAACTCGGATTAAAAAGTTTTATATATGAAAAATCATCTACTCGAAAAGTTACATCCGAATTTAACCGTGAACCCGGTTAAACATTTTCGAAATCCCCAAAAACCTAACAGAAAAAAAGTTACGGGGTTTTCAAGATCTAGAGGCAAAAAAATTCAAAAAAAAAGGTTTTGGAATTTTTTTTTAAATTTTTTTCAAAAAATGATACGTAATATGACCGGGAAGTTTGAAATATTTTTCAAAATTTCATCATAGTCATGAACATGAACAAATTCCTAGACATCAACAAGGTATAATAGGATTGATATGCTAGATATATCAACAAATGCCTATGAAGTGAGCTGTTGCTGGGGTTGGATAGAACTCTGAAGTTATGCGTGCTTGGGCTGGAGTAGTGTGAGGATGGGTGACCTTTTTGGGAAGTTTGACCATGGAGTGCGATTTCACCTAAGATTAAGCATATTGACCCGAGATTAAGAAATAATGACCTGAGATTAAAAAAAAAAACGAAAAAAAAATGATTTTTTTTGAAAAAAAATAAAAAGATCTGGAAAAAAAATTTGAAAAAAATTGTTACTAATGGCGCACTTCTATGTGGTGCGCCATTAGTAAGTGCACCATTAGTATACCAGATACTAATGGCGATCTTCTATGTGATGCTAGTGGCGCACCAGTAGTGGGCCATTAGTAGCAAAAATATGTGCGCCACTAGCAGCCCTTTTTCTAGTAGTGATGGCGGCGGTCGGAGCACGGAGCTCGTGGAACGGCGGCCAGAGGGCGGGAGCGACGCCTAGAGGAAAAGGGGATCAACACGGAGCTCACTTTGATGCTCGGGAAAGGCTCGAGGGTGCAGGGGACGGTCGGAGCGAGTAGATCGACGCAGCGGCCGAGGAGGACACCGGCGAAGGGAACAGACGCGGGCGGCAGCGTAGGTGCTCCCCGGCTTCGATCTGGTGATGTGGTCGATGGAGAAGAACCCGTCGGGGCTCCCGGATGCCTCGGAACAGCGTGTGGTGGCCACTGGCCACATCTACGATGGCGGCGCAGCCATGGACGCGTGCGGACGAGCTTGGGTTCGAGCATGGGAGGCGATGGAAAGGAGGAAAGTGGCTAGGGTTACGGGAGGGTCTCCATGTGATGGCCCGCGGGATGGCCGCCGTGTGTCCAGCGGCGCCATGGATGGCGTGCAGGCGTCCACCCCCGCCTCTGATGAACAAAGGAAAGGGAAGGAGCCGGGATGGGCTGGACCGCCTATTGCCAGCAGGCCATAAGTGCAAAGCAGTACTGCCCATTTTTCCTTTACCTCTTCTGTTGATTTATTTCTCCTCTGTTTGGCATTTAGTTTAAGTAGCAAATGAATTTTGGTGAACAAGAAACTTGGCACATAAATATTGGGTCATATAATGGAGCCGCACACCAAGTTTCAAGTCATTTTAAAAAGGATAAATAACTATTTATTTTTAAATGGTTAAATTAAATGTTGTTTGTTCTTGTTCAAAATTATCTTAGAGGAATATAAACATTCCCAAAAATGTTGGCTGATGTTTGTTAATGACTTAGTGAATAGTTACAACCTTTTGAACATTTTTAATTCACTTCTTTATGAAATTATAATTTGACTTGTTATTTGAAATTGAATTTGAAGTTAGTTTGAAACAAGTGAGGTTTAGCAATATTAAGAGTGATGACATGGCACCATCAGCAGGGGATTACTGTAGCATGATGAAAGAACAAGTGTTCCCTGGGTGGTTTTGGTAATTAATGTCAACATATCTCTTGTTGGACTAACACTTTTACCTAGTATGTTTCAGATAAGTTCAACAATGGAGTGGCATGGACTAGAGGATGTGGAACCCCTTCAAGATGCTAAGGACAAAGGATTGGTTCAAGCTTCAAGATCAAGACTCTACATTTTCTATTTTAGTGATCCAAGATCACATTGAGTCTATAGGAAAAGACAATACTATCAAGAGGGGATGAGGTGTTGCTTAATGGCTTGCTTGCTCAAAGTGCTTAGTGGTATGCTCCAAAACCCTCAACTACCTTCCCACATCCACATATGACCTAAACCAAAAGTCAAACTCGGCCCCACAGATTCTATCTATCCGGCGCCATCGAGTTTCAAATGTCATAGCCACTGCCACAAACCCTAGAAAATCGGTTTCACCAATAGGGATTTCGGTCTCACCGAGATGGGATTGTAATCTCTCTGTGTATGTCCATTACCAAAATCGGTCTCACCGAGTTTGAGCAACCAGTACTACCGAGATTACAATGCAAACCCTCTGGTTAGCTTATTACCAAAATCGGTCCCACCGAGTTTGTGTAATCAGGCTCACCGAGTTTGCCTGACCAACTCTCTGGTTAGCTTGTTACCAAAATCGGTCCCACCGAGTTTGTGTAATCGGTCACACTGAGATTACGTTATGCCCTAACACTAACCATATCGGTCCTACCGAGTTGCATCTCAGTCCCACCGAAAATCCTAATGGTCACTAAGTTTGCTGAATCGGTCCGACCGAGTTTAACCATTTGGTCCCACCGAGTTTGGCAAATTGTGTGTAACGGTTAGATTTTGTGTGGAGGCTATATATACCCCTCCACCCACTCTTCATTCGTGGAGAGAGCCATCAGAACATACCTACACTTCCAATACACATTTTCTGAGTGAGAACCACCTATACTTGTGTTGAGGTTAAGATATTCCATTCCAACCATATGAATCTTGATCTCTAGCCTTCCCCAAGTTGCTTTCCACTCAAATCTTCTTTCCACCAAATCCAAATCCTGTGAGAGAGAGTTGAGTGTTGGGGAGACTATCATTTGAAGCACAAGAGCAAGGAGTTCATCATCAACACACCATTTGTTACTTCTTGGAGAGTGGTGTCTCCTAGATTGGCTAGGTGTCACTTGGGAGCCTCCAACAAGATTGTGGAGTTGAACCAAGGAGTTTGTAAGGTCAAGGAGATCGCCTACTTCGTGAAGATCTACCGCTAGTGAGGCAAGTCCTTCGTGGGCGACGGCCATGATGGAATAGACAAGGTTGCTTCTATGTGGACCCTTCGTGGGTTGAGCCCTCCATGGACTCGTGCAACCGTTACCCTCTGTGGGTTGAAGTCTCCATCAACGTGGATGTACGATAGCACCACCTATCGGAACCACGACAAAAACATCCGTGTCTCCAATTGCGTTTGAATACTCCAAACCCTTCTCTTTACATTCTTGCAAGTTGCATGCTTTACTTTCCGCTGCTCATATACTCATTGCATGCTTGCTTGATATGTATTGTGTTTGTTAAACTTGTGCTTAAACTCCACTTAAACTTAAGAATATTAAAAACTGCAACTTTTGGCACTTAGTGTCTAATCACCCCCCCTCTGGACACCTCTTCTCAATCCTTTCAATTGGTATCAGAGCTTTGGTCTCCATTGCCTTGGTTTAAACACCATTGCAGGAAGATGGATGTGTCTACTTTGGGGAGTCTTAGACATAGAGTGCCTATTCTTGATGGAGAGTATTTTCATGAGTGGAAAAATGAAATGCTTGAGATTTTCAATGAATATCATTTGAACAAGTACATTACTAGCCCCTGTGCACCTCATGTTGATCCTTTGCACCCTACCCTAGATGAAGATATTGACATGATTCACAATCTTAGAACTGTTGAGATCATCATTAGAGGCTTGCCTAGAAACTTGATTAGATGTTTGCCTACTCTCAAGTGTGCCTACACCATATGGAGATTTCTTGAGGAACGATTTCCAGATTATTCCTTGAAAAATTTAGACGAAATTCTCCATAAGTCTATTGCCTTGAGTAAGATGAACTCTAGTGATCCTAGCTTTGGTGATTGTCTATTTGAGCTTTCCAATCTCATGCGTGCTAAAGGAAATGTTGGAATCATTAGCGATATCATATCCGAAGCTATTAGAATTCATAAAGGTAAGCATTGTGATGATCATTTATCTAATGAATTACCCTCTCTAGGAATTGATCAATCACAAGATGATGTTGAACATGGATACTATGATGAAGATGATGATAGTGACTATGATCTTGATGATGCAATGAGGCATTTTGTCTTATGGCAAATCTTCATGGCTAAATGGCTGGAGGAAAGGAATGGGTCCTTGATAGTGGATGTACTGATCATATGATCGGAGATAAAGATATGTTCCGGGAGCTTGCTGAAAACGATGGCCCTCGAAAATATGTCACTTTTGGTGATAGTTCAAAGGGTAAGGTGGTTGGCCTTGGTAAGGTGGCCATCTCACATGATAGCTCCATACAAAATGTCATGCTCGTTGAATCCCTTGGATACAATTTACTTTCAGTTTCTAGACTTGCGGATTTCGGTTTCAATGTCTTATTCACTAAAGTAGATTGCCAAGTGTTTCGTAGAGACAATCATAAAATGGTCTTTACCGGTATACGTAGAGGAGATCTTTACATTGTTGATTTCACTAAAAAGGCTCAACCTAGAACTTGCTTAATTACCAAATCTTCTAAAGGCTGGTTGTGGCATAGAAGACTAGGTCATGTTGGTATGCAAAATCTTGATAAGCTTATTAAAGGTGATCATATCCTTGGAATAAAAGATGTCATATCCAGGGAAACAAGTTGGAGGAACTCACCGCGCGAAGAACATCATGACTACAAGAAGACCACTCGAGATACTTCACATGGATCTCTTTGGTCCAAATGCCTACAAGAGTCTCGGTGGTAACTCATTTGGTCTAGTCATAGTTGATGATTTTTTAAGATTTACGTGGGTGTTCTTTCTTGATGACAAATCGCAGGTCCAAAAGATCTTCAACAACTTCACTAGGAAGGCCCAAAACCAGTTTGACGTGAAGATCAAGAAGGTTCGGAGCGACAATGGAACAGAGTTCAAGAACGCAAATGTGGACACCTTTCTTGACGAAGAAGGGATTTCACACGAGTTCTCGGCTACGTACACACCTCAACAAAATGGAGTTGTTGAAAGGAAGAGCCGGACTCTTATCGAGATGGCAAGAACGATGCTTGATGAGTACAAAACGCCAAAGCACTTTTGGGCAGAAGCGGTTGACACAGCTTGTCATGCAACAAATCTCTTGTATCTTCACAAGCTACTCGGCAAGACGGCATACGAGCTCCTCACCGGTAACAAACCCCAAGTTGGATACTTTCGAGTATTCGGCTCAAAGTTCTACATTCTTGATAAGCATCGTCGTTCTAAATTTGCTCCTAAATCTCATAAAGGTTTCCTACTTGGTTATGGCTCAAACTCTCACACTTACCGTGTCTACAACAATTTCACCCAAAAGGTTGAAGAGACGGTAGATGTGAAGTTTGATGAATCTAACGGCTCACAAGTAGAGCAATTGACAATTGATGTAGGAGACAAAGACCCTTCGGAAGCAATTCAAGACTTGTCCATTGGCAAGATTCGTCCAACGGAAGTGAAGGAGAGTACCTCGTCCGTCCAACTGGAAGCTTCTACCTCACGACAAGGTGAACCAAGAGTTGATACGGAAGCATCCACAAGTGGGACACGCCAAGACGAAGAAAACGAGGAAGCGCACCAAGATGAACATCAACAACCTCCTTCTCCACCACGACAAGAGAACAACAACGTCAACAATGAAGAAGGCCAAGAAGAAGCACAAGATGAAGAGGATGTTCCACCCCGACCCAAGCAAAAGCTTTCACGAGTTCGAGCAAGAATTGCTAAGGATCATCTCGTTGAGCAAATCTACAATGATATCCAAACTGGGACAATCACTCGCTCTAAAACTCGTTTAGCTAAATTTTGTGAACATCGCTCATTCATCTCTAGCATTGAACCTATGAAGGTTGAAGAAGCATTGGAGGATCCGGACTGGATAAACGCTATGCATGAAGAGCTACACAACTTTGAGAGAAATCAAGTGTGGACATTTGTCGAGAAGCCCGACAACAACCACAACATCATTGGTACCAAATGGGTGTTTCGCAACAAGCAAGATGAAGATGGACAAGTGGTTCACAACAAAGCACGTCTCTTCACCCAAGGCTACACACAAGTTGAAGGTATGGACTATGGTGAGACATATGCTCCCGTTGCTAGACTTGAGTCCATTCGCATCTTACTTGCTTATGCTAATCACCATGATATCACCTTGTACCAAATGGACATTAAAAGTGCTTTTCTAAATGGCAAAATTGAGGAGGAAGTTTATGTCAAGCAACATCCCGGCTTCGTCAATCCTAAGAAACCTAATCATGTTTACAAACTTTACAAAGCCCTTTATGGTCTTAAACAAGCTCCTAGAGCATGGTATAAATGCTTGACCAAGTTCCTTATTGAAAAAGTCTTTGAAATTGGTAAAATTGATTCTACTCTTTTTACTAGAAGGGTTAATGGAGAACTATTTGTGTGCCAAATTTATGTTGATGATATCATATTTGGTTCAACTAACCCTCATTTTAGTGAGAAGTTTGGAAAGCTAATGTCGGAGAAGTTTGAGATGTCTATGATGAGTGAACTCAAATTCTTTCTCGGTTTGCAAATCAAGCAAACTAAGGAAGGTACCTTTGTCTCTCAAACGAAGTAAACCAAGGACTTATTCACGAAGTTCAATATGCAAGAATGCAAAGGTATGACTACACCCATGCCTACTAGTGGACATCTTGATTTAACCAAAGATGGTGAACCGGTTGATCAAAAGGTTTATCGCTCTATGATTGGTTCATTGTTATATCTATGTGCCTCTCCTCCCGATATTATGCTAAGTGTGTGCATGTGTGCACGATATCAAGCTGCTCCTAAAGAGTGTCATCTTAAGGTTGTGAAAAGGATAGTGAGATACCTAATCCATACACCAAATTTTGGCATTTGGTATCCTAAGAGGTCCTCTTTTGATCTTGTTGGCTACTCCGATTCGGACTATGCCGGAGACAAGGTTGATAGAAAATCCACTGCGGGTACTTGTCAATTCCTTGGTAGATCTCTTGTGTCTTGGTCTTCCAAGAAACAAAACTCGATATCCTTATCCACCGCCGGAGCGGAATACATTGCCACTGGTTCATGTTGTGCTCAATTACTTTGGATGACCCAAACTCTTAAAGATTATGGGATATATGTGAAACATGTTCCATTGCTATGTGACAATGAAAGTGCTATTAAGATTGCTCACAATCCCGTGCAACATTCTCGAACTAAGCATATTGAAGTTCGTCATCATTTCATTCGAGATCATGTTGCAAAAGGGGACATTAACCTTAAGCATGTTCGCACCGATAAGCAATTGGCAGATATATTCACTAAACCACTTGATGAGAAAGTGTTTCGCAGGTTGAGAGGTGAATTGAACATCATTGATGCTTCAAACTTGGAGTAGGAACTCCATTTGATACATGCGGGGCATGAGCCTATGACTAATCCTTGATATTTCTCTTATGATGCTATTCATATGTCTTGGATATATTTGTACCTTGCATGTTATCTAACCCGTGTAGGTACTTGGTTGAATCTAAATCTATGAGATTGCAACTCACTCACATCTTGAGCAATCTCTACATCACCAAGTCTCTACACAATGGTGGTTGAAGACAAGGAAGCACGAAACCATTCAAACATATCCTTTGGAAAATTCTATGTTGAGTCTCATGAGTGGCATTTTGGAAAAACAAGTGCTCTTGCTTGCAAAGCTAACCCATGTAGGTAGATGAACGCAAACTCCAAGTGGTGCTCCCAACCCTTGATGAATTACATCAACCTTGAGCAACCCGCACAAGTTCAACTACATGAGCAAGATCAACACCACCACCCAAGGTATGTTATTCCATCTTAGAGAAGCTTTACTCCAAGTCATGAGTCAAAGCAACTCAACAAGATGTGAATACATCAAAAGGCTTAAATGAAAAATGGTAACCCCATTTTGAGCTTAAACGATGAGTATGAACTATGATCAAGTGCTCTCACTTGACTCCTAAGTCAATATACTCTAACATAGGTGACTTTGTCGCCGACCATCTATAGATGAAGTTCTCTTGTGTCTCTCCATACTTTTGTCTCTTGCATATTTGTTTCCCCTTTCAAAAAAAACCTCATCTAGAACTTTTAGTTTCTTTTCTTTCCTTTTTGTTCTGCATTTTCTGCATCCAATTCATTGCAAATATTTCAATAAATTCCTTGCATATCCTTGTGAGATCTTACTTGTCTAGTGAGCTGAGGTGACAAGTGGTTTCACTCTAATGAACTCGGTCACACCGGTTTGTTCTCTTCGTCCCAACCGAAATCTTTCGGTGCAACCGAAGCACACAACTCGGAGTCACCGATTCCACCACAGGAAAACCAACTTGTCACTTATTCGTGATTTCTGTTTGCTCCAGCTCCACTCAATGATTCTTGTCCTCTACCAGCATCATATTAGACATGCTGCTTTGCTCTGTGACTCGAGGACCAACCCATTTGTATCACATGTCCAGAAGAGCCCTTCTTGGAAATTGATGTCAAAGGGGGAGAGAGAGATCACATCAAAGCTTAATCCTTCCTATAGGGGGAGAAAGAGAGAATACTCAGGGGGAGAGAGTTTCTCAACTAGGAGAAAGTAATATCATCAAAGACCCCAGATGCTTGGTGTTCAAGAGGAGAGATGTCACATGTCTTTAAGAGGGGAAAGACATGTTTGGTTGCTTGCTTTAGCTCAAGCTCTGTTGTTGTTGCTTGCTTTATCTCAAGCTTTGTTGTTTCCTTTTTTGTTGCTCTGATTTTCTGTTCCCTATCTTCTCCCAATATCCCATGCAGATTCAGGGGGAGCAAGACATCTAAGGGAAGGAAATCTCTGATTTTATTGGATATCTTTACCTTTGGGGACATGTCTATATCCAATGTGGTACTTAGTACTCACTCTACATGTCATCCCAGTCTTGGTTCTCTTGTGGTTTCTCTTGCTTGCTCTGTTCAGTAGGTGTATCTGTGTTATTTAACCTTGTTTGCGCAGGTTCATCCCATCCTAAGCCAACTCAAGACCACAAGGTAAGTATATGCATCATAGTCATGTGAATGAGAAGTTCTTGCTGATGTACATACTGTTTGCAAGAAGGACTCATGAGCATGAAGGTACATTTCTCACATTCACATCATTTGCTCTGATGCATATAGCCAACATACATGTAACACATTGCTTACTCTGTCATGTTTACGCATTCACATGTTCCTATATTCAATATTCGCATGATTGCATACATGTAGGGGGAGCCTATGCATGTTACATGTCTTTCCAAAGCTTTACTTGCTATTCTCTATATCTTTATCTAAAGCTTTGATGTATGTTGTCATCAATTACCAAAAAGGGGGAGATTGAATGCACAAGTGCTCCCTGGGTGGTTTTGGTAATTAATGTCAACATATCTCTTGTTGGACTAACACTTTTACCTAGTATGTTTCAGATAAGTTCAACAATGGAGTGGCATGGACTAGAGGATGTGGAACCCCTTCAAGATGCTAAGGACAAAGGATTGGCTCAAGCTTCAAGATCAAGACTCTACATTTTGTATTTTAGTGATCCAAGATCACATTGAGTCTATAGGAAAAGCCAATACTATCAAGAGGGGATGAGGTGTTGCTTAATGGCTTGCTTGCTCAAAGTGCTTAGTGATATGCTCCAAAACCCTCAACTACCTTCCCGCATCCAGATATGACCTAAACCAAAAGTCAAACTTGGCCCCACCGATTCTATCTATCCGGCACCACCGAGTTTCAGATGTCATAGCCACTGCCACAAACCCTAGCAAATCAGTTTCACCGATAGGGACAAGCTTATTAAAGGTGATCATATCCTTGGAATAAAAGATGTCATATTTGACAAGGATAGACTTTGTAGTGCTTGTCAAGCAGGGAAACAAGTTGGAGGAAGTCACCGCGCAAAGAACATCATGATCACAAGAAGACCACTCGAGCTACTTCACATGGATCTCTTTCGTCCAAATGCCTACAAGAGTCTCGGTGGTAAATCATTTGGTCTAGTCATAGTTGATGATTTTTCAAGATTTATGTGGGTGTTCTTTCTAGATGAAAAATCGCAGGTCCAAAAGATCTTCAAAAACTTTGCTAGGAAGGCCCAAAATCAGTTTGAAGTGAAGATCAAGAAGGTTCCCCGTCCCTATCGGTGAGACCGAGATCCCTATCGGTGAAGCTGATTTGCTAGGGTTTGTGGCAGTGGCTATGACATCTGAAACTCGATGGCGCCGGATAGATAGAATTGGTGGGGCCAAGTTTGACTTTTGGTTTAGGTCATATGTGGATGTGGGAAGGTAGTTGAGGGTTTTGGAGCATATCACTAAGCACTTTGAGCAAGCAAGCCATTAAGCAACACCTCATCCCCTCTTGATAGTATTGGCTTTTCATATAGGCTCAATGTGATCTTGGATCACTAAAATACAAAATGTAGAGTCTTGATCTTGAAGCTTGAGCCAATCCTTTGTCCTTAGCATCTTGAAGGGGTTCCACATCCTCTAGTCCAAGCCACTCCATTGTTGAACTTATCTGAAACATACTAGGTAAAAGTGTTAGTCCAACAAGAGATATGTTGACATTAAATACCAAAACCACCCAGGGAGCACTTGTGCTTTCATATAACCCTGCCAAGTTTGAGCATACACCTCAGGGGGATAATATGACTAGTCATCTACCTCTGAACCCTCCTCTGAGGAGCTACCTGTGACCAGCAAGATGTATGCTTCAGCAGGTAGCACTGTCTGCTCTGAAGACCTAGTTTTCACTCTAGATTTCTCCATCACCAATTCAAATGGCTAATACACAGGAAGAGCATTTGAATAAACAAACATTGTAGACAAATGCAACGAGTAATACAAAAAAGGACGACATGATATAATTCACATATATGATGCTTGGCTAAACAACATGACATTGCATAATTCACATACATAATGCCTTGCAACAAGATAGCATTGCATAATTCACATATATAATGTCTTGCAACAAGATGGCATTGCAAAATTCACATACATGGTAATTGGACACTAAACAGGCGGCATTCACACAAAGCATGTCTAAACCAAGCAAATGACATGCCAATGCAAGACACCTTATGCACGATATGAGCAATATAACCCTACCAAGTTAGAGCATGCACCTCGGGGGGAATATATGACTAATCATCTATCTCTGAATCCTCCTCTGAGGAGCTATCTATAATCAGGAACACATGCGCTTTGTCGGATAGCATTGTCTGCTCTGAAGACCTAGTTTCCACTCCAGATTTTTCAATGGCCATGTCGAATGGCTGATGCACAGGAAGAGTAATTGAATGTACTAAAATTGTTGACAAATTTAGTATGTAATAAAAATGATGGCATGATATAATTTTCACGTATAAGATGAGTGGCTAACCAGGGTGGCATTGCAAAATTCACATATATGATGCCTAGCTAAACTAGATGGCATTGCATGGTTCACATATATGATATAGAAATTAAACAGATGGCATTCACACAATGCATGTCTAAACTAAGCAGATGACATATTTTATGTATAAAGTAAGCAATGTCAGGCACCATATACATGATATGACCAACATCAGCATGCCAAGTTAGAGCAAAAGACCTCAGGCGGTAAATAGGAGTGGTCTGCTCCCTCTGAATCCCCCTCTGAACTGTTATCTTAATCTTGATTATTGTCTGGAATGGGGGGAGGGGGTTCCTTTTGCGCCGACCATGGAGCAATGTCTGCATGAAATTTTATTGCCACGCAAGGCTCACCTATTTTGCTCTACATATTCAGTACCATTGTGTACAATAACTGACATGCATAGGAATAAAACATAGTGAGATTATGTAAGGAGTGCATGCATAAATCCAGGGTGATGGTAGAAAATTGTGGATAGACCCAAAACCAATGATAGCAGGAAAATAATAGCTTTAGTTAAAAAAATACAGATAATGTCTACTTTAATGTTTGTTTCCACGCAACATGAAACTCATAGTAGACACCCGAGATTAACTAGATAGTAGACATATAGTATTGATTGCTGCCCCAATATGTACCCCACAACCATTTAAAAACTCAAGTTTGAGCATTATTTTGGACCTGACTCGGAGTCTAATCGGTGAACAGGACGATAAGTAACATGTCATCATATTAAGCGATGCATAACATAAGCAGACACAAAAGACTGTGACCTCTCTTGCGGAACCATGTAGTCCTCAAGGTCATCTGCTCAGTTGATGATGGTAATGTAGTTGTCATGGCTGCCGGCTGTGGGGAAGAAGATCTAAGGCGGCAAAAGACAGTCTGGAGGGCAGATCCCTGCTGTGGTGAACCCTTTCGTTGTTGGAGCAGCTGAGCTGGGGTGGAACACAGTGCAACAGGAGCGGGACAAACCACACAAGGTTTTCTTTGACACATATATGTAATAGAAGTAATTGTGTAAGGGCTTGCTTGAATTTGAGGATTCTAACAATGCATCGATCGGAAATACACAGGAATAGGATAGGAATGCACGTGCAAAACAGAGAATTTATAAACACATGATTTCTACCAATCTGCGTGTTTGGTTCACAAGAATTGGAAGATCACATCATGCAAAGAAGCATGGTCAGATTCAGTCAAACCACAAGAAAATGTACAGTTATAATGTTATTATGCTACTATCTCTTAGTCTTGTGCTTCATGAATAGGAATTTGAAAAGGAGGACAAGTGGATATTAAAATTCCTACGATTTTTCTTTCAAGGATACACTAAAGGAAAAAATTCTACAGTTTTCCTTTGCTCCATTCCTTTGAACCAAATGCATAAATAGTAGTACCATAGGAGACTTTCCAATTCCTATGTTTTTCCTTAACTTTTCCTTTCAAGCACTGGCGATTCTAGTAGGCAGGTTTGAGTAGGGAAAAGCCTACACTCAAAAAATGTTTTGGTGCTACTTCTACTACTTTGGACCCAGGACACTACCCTACTAGCTCAACTCCCAGTCCCATCTACAAATGCACAACTCAAACGAGCATAGATAAGTAATGATGGTGTTTAAGAGAGTCCATCACGGATAGCTAAGTTGCCTGGTACCTCACTGCTTGTCATATAGTAGGAGAAACTAATCGTATTTCACGTTACTACGTGTGCTCAATGGATAATATATATAACATGTAGAGTAAAAAAAGCGGTGCAGCAAGTGTACAACCTCTTTGGCGAAGCCATGTCGATCTCAACGTGATTGGGTTGGTTGGTGAGGATGCTCCGGCTGATTTGGCTGTCGAAGGAGGGGAATAAGATCTTAGGCGTCTAGAGATGGAGCGGGGGTACTTCTCCGTTGTGATGGAGGGTTTCATCGTAGGAGCAACTCCAGTGAGTTATACGGCGGCGAGGCTGAAGTAGGACAAGAGAGACAACATAACCTGAGTGGAATTCTAATAGCATCTCCAATAGATGACGTAAAATACATAACCACAAAGTGCTAGATGTAAAATACATCAGGCTCTCATCTTTGAACTTAACTGTCAAAATTGAATTTAACTTTTGAAACTGAATTTAACTATCGAAACTGAATTTTGCTGTCGAAACTGAATTTTACTGTCGAAACTGAACGCACTAGTAGCAAAAAAGAAGCAACGGCAGCAGCACCCGGAGCAGCAGCGCGTGCGAGAGCCGAGGCAGCTTGTCATGTAGCAGTATCTCGGGTAGCAGCTGCAGGGGCTCGAGCGAGATCATGATCTATTGCTCGTGTAGAAGCAGCGCAAGCAAGAGCAAGATTGAGAGCAGCAGCGCAAGCAAGAGCAAGAGCGAGAGCAGCAGCAAGGGAAAGAGCAAGAGCAGACCAGGCAGGGGACCGAGAGCAAGAGTAGAGCAGCAGTGCAAGCGAGAGCCAAAGCAGCAATAGCTCTTACTGATGTGGACATCGACGCCGAGGGAGTGACACCATGGAGGAAGTGGTTGACAATGCCGCCGTGGATGGATCCGCGCCATGTCGGCTCAGGACCAGGCGCTGACAGCACCGTGAGATCGAATCAAGAAGAAAATGAGGCGATTAGTGTGGAACCTCTTTGGTGGCGCCAATTAGGCCTCAGCTTCATCCGAGGAATCGATGATGATGCTGCTCTTCCGGTGCTGCAGTTGAAGATGATGGTGTGGGAATGGAGGTGGCGTGAAAGACGAGGGGAACATCGGGGCAGCTCCTTGGAGGTGGAGGACGGGGTGGCTGAACCGGCGGGACGACGAGATCGCCGACGGATCCTCATCCGGTGCGGTGGATGAGGGACGTCGAGGTGTTGTTGTGGATGATGTCGTCGGGGAAGAGGCTCCGACTAGGTGGCGGATGGAGGAGGGTGTGGGGCTTCACAAGTTTTCACGGCCTCGGTGTACAAATGGGTGGGCGGATGGGATGGGAGGGGGAACCATGGCTTAGGAATGCGCTTGTCTGAAATGTAGGGTAAGTTACGAAAGTACCCCCATCGATTTGTGCTAGATGCTTCTTTCGGTTCAGGGGTATCACGGGAATTTCACGCATCGGGATTACGCAGGAGGTGGAAGTTTCCGCGCGCGTTGTAATTTTGGGATAGCAAGGCGCGGGTTGAGATGGAGGGAGTTTTTGGAGCACAACGAGACAAAGATATAACTTAAAATTTTGGGGTAACAAGACGCGGGTTGAAGAGGCGGGAATTTCGTAGCACGATAGAAAAAGATGCTAGCTTGAAATTTTGGCATAACAAGGTGCGGCTTGAAATTTCGGGAGAACAAACTTAACGTGTACAAAAAAAGACAATTCACACCTCATCACTAGAGAGAGCCATGTCCCATTTTACTATATTACTAGAAATGCATTCAAATACGACAACAACAAAACTAAAAAAATGGGACAACAAACATGACATGTACAGTAACAAATCAATTTACACTTCCCTCAACAATAAAAAACAATTCGTGTTGTCTAGCATATGGACTAAATTTGAGTACATTTTCCCGGTTTGAATGGGATTGTACTCGGGTTAGTTATACAACCATCTAAATATTATATTCACAACACATGACATGAATATAGGAGTAGTAAATTCCTATATAAATATGAACTACATGTACATACGGTCTCAAATTCAAATATATGTATCCATTTTATGTTGAATTCGAATCATAGTACATGTATGCTCTAGCTAGATGCTCGGAATCTAAACCATGTATGATACTACGTACAATGTGTTTTACACGCACAACACACACACACACAAACACCATTTAGACTAGTAAGGTACACGTGCGTTGCACGCATGAGATTTGGCAACCACATTATAGCATGTAAGCTTTGAGTTATGGATGCATGATGTAGATGTTCATTTAATTCTTATAGTTCATCTCATTCAAACTCAATTAGTTTTTATAAAAAAGCTAATCTATTTTAAGATTCATGGAATTGTGCATTGTAAAGCATAAAGTAACAACAAATAATGGCAATTCATGTAGAAAAAAATTTGGGCAATTATGATACGGAAGATTCTCTATATCTAGTCAGGTCTCACCCTCATTCCCATGTACACATCGATCAATCTATACCTCTCTATATAGGATTACATAGCTAATACACCCACATTATATATCCATCATCCCCCTCTCATCATCCATGCCATCCGCTTCATCTCTCAGACGTGTGCACAGTGGTGAAAACATGGGCCGGCAAGGGCCCTAGCCCCCCTAACATCACTATATATTGAGGCTAATATGAATGTGATAGATAGATCAATTCCTGGTAAAATGGTTTAAGTTGATGAACCGCCCTCCTCGTAAAGGATTAGAAATGCTTGGCCCCCTAGTTCATTTATTTTTCATGGCTCTGCCACTGCGTGCAACCACGCACTCGCCCCCTCTCTTTAAATATCAATCTCACACTTGTGCACTCCTTCATAGTCTCCCTCCACTTGGCCCCTCACACCATCTTCCAGCCCCCACCCCCATATCCCAGTGCTTGTACGCTCGTAGATCTCTTCCCTCTATCTGTCTCTATCGATATCTCGTGCATTTGACCCCTCCCCTCGTATATCACCCCGGCCCCATGCACATACATGTATGTATATAGGCCTCTCCTTCACACAAGTTGCGTTGACACATATTCCCTCACCATATATTAGTACCTCTCACACACACGAAGTATGTGTGCGAAAGAGAAGAGGTGCACACATGCACACATTCCCACATACAAATGTGTGGGTGCACGGTGGAGCACATTTGTACGAAAAATGAGCGTGTAGAAAGCCTTTAGACGATGTGCCAAACAAGTCTATATCTATACCCCCATATCTATATCTATACCCCTATATTGAGTGCGAATAGATTTGAAAGATGGTTGTTGGATGAAGCCAATCAGACGGCGTAGAGGAGGCAAATCCGAGCACTACTGGCCATTGGATATCATCTACATCCCACCAGATTCTGCCACACGTAAAATCTAGATGACTCCATTGTTGAACTTAAGCATAATGCACAAACCTCAAAACACAAGTACTTCTCCTTTGTTCCAGAATCTTCCATATCATAACTACCCAAACTTTTTTCTAGTTGAATTGCCATTATTTGTTTTTTTACTTTATGCTTTACAATGCACAATTACATGAATCACAAAATAGATGAACTTTTTTTGTAAAAACTAATTGATTTTGAATGAGATGAACTAAAAGAATTAAACGAACGTCTACATCATGCATATATGACTCAAAGCTTACATGCTATAGTGTGGTATTTATTCATAATTTGGTTGCCAAATCTCATGCGTGTAATGAACGTGTACCTTACTAGTACTTCCTTTTTCAGTTAACATATTATGATTAAAATGATGTGGGGGCATCCATGAAGCCACGTGGCACATGTGGAGGCGTTGTTGCGACCTCCTTGTGTGGATTGATCACAGTGACGTGCTGCTGGTTATAGAAGAATGTACTCGTCCTCTCTCATGCACACTGACAGTACATGCATGAAGGGAAGATGTGCACGCACGCACTCATTCCCTCGCACGCACACGCGGGTACACGGCGGGACGAATTTTTGTACGACGATCCACCCCATGTGATAATTTGATGCGTGTAAAGTCGTTCACTTCATTGATGGCCAATTAATACAGTACATTTAAATTGGACTGGACGTGAGGGAGGAAGTAGTTGAGAAAGGTACTACTACTCCACTATGTGCATGTGAGTAGTTAAATCATGAGTTGCTACTTCCATTGGTCTCTTTCATATTTTGTGCCAATTTTTTTTACCATAATCTTAAGTAACACAATATTTATGCATGTCATAAAAATTAGTGTCATCAAAAACTAGTTTCAAATGTGATTCCAATGATATAATTTTTGGTGACATGCATTAACATTTTGTTAGTGAAATTTGTGTTCAAAAATTGGCACAAAATAAAAAGGCGGCCAATAAACCAGGACGCAGGCAGGATGATCAATTTTTGGCTGGGTTACTGTTGATGGCCTTTGTATTTAAATATGGACATAGTGGAGTAGTACTATCTTTATTTTAGCCTCGTAGGGCTCTCCCAGCGCCTACGCTCTCCTCCCCACCTCACCCACTAGATCCCACCATGAAGGATCCCGCCATGGATAATCCCTTAGATCCTAGGATTCCACGTGCTGCCCTCTCACTGCGGCCCCCAGAACGGTCGCCTTTGAGCGAAACCCACATGTGTTTCAGAGGGGATCCATTGCTCTAGAATCACAGATTGGTGGTGCCGGAGGATATGCAGGGCTGCGTTTCAGGTGGTGGCTAGCAAGGGCAAATCGGATCGAGGAAGCGTCGCATCGATTGGAGACAAGTTTGAAGGAGTTGTGCCTAGCGAAGCACAAGGCAGAGGTGCAAGTCGATCTTGGGGGAGAGATGCTGAGGGATGTCAGCATCTCGCAGCGTCGTTTGATTTCGAGCTGGAGCTAATGGCAGAGATCATATTCATGGCGTTGACTGTGGAGGAAAGAACGTGCATGCTTGCGGAATGGCATGAGCAGTCGGTGCAACTATTCAAATGGGAGGTAGGAGAAGCCAAATCCTAGGACCAGCTGCGTCGGCGCCGCTGGGCATGCATCGTAGGCGAGGTGAGCTGCCCTCCTCCCCTGCCAGCAATGTAGGGACCTAATTGGTTGCTGGTGAAATGAACTTGCAACGCCATGTCGGTTTGCAACCTTGACAATCACTCCATCTATATGTATTGTATTCCTGTGAAATACTTGGTCGTTTGGAAAAAGATGGTCATTGATTTATCACTAGTTTTTGAATGCTTGGTCGTGACAATCACCCGAAGCCACAACCAGAAGTCTCCATCGTGTAATACATACGGTCGGTCGCACCAACAAATGGTCGGTTGGACCCGCGTCTCACCGAAGGGACACGCATCGGGTGTGACATGTACGACCAGTTACATCACTAACTTGTGCGACCGCATTTGAGCAGTAGTACTTGAAATTTATGTTCCACTAAACTCATCGGGAGCCGTTTCGGGCCTCGAAACCAAAACCATCAATTAATCTTTAGCTTGTTCCCATCACATTTCAAAGTAGTACTACCATGCTATAATTAAGTGCTAACCTGCTCACACCTAGTTTGTATCAAACCTGAACGTGTTCCCATTATGCAGGTTTTAGTACTAGTGCTAGTAGTACTAGGTTATAAAAAGGGGAACTACCTAGCCAAAACTTACTCTACCTTCCTCCTCATAAGTCTTTCTTGTTCATCCGTCCTTGCCATGGGCGGTGTGCAGAGCTCTAGGTCGAGTACTACTCGTAACACGGCAGCAGCGACCAAGGGCGTGGAAAAAAAGAGGGCTCGCTGCCTCACAGAGACCTCGAATGATCTCTCACGGGCAGGCGAGGGCTCCCAGGAGCGCCCTAGCCATGGAGGCGAACATGCCAAGCTAGCGGCGCTGGAGTCATTATCCCTCGATGACATGCCCGATGAATAAGCAGAAGGAGTTCATCGACGGCTTGGTGGAACTGTTGAAGGAGAGCATCGACGATGTGCCCGCTGAGCTCAATGAGCAGGGGGAGTTGACCGCCGGCTTGGTGATGCTGCTGAAGAATAGCATTGCCTCGGATAAGAAGGCGACTGGCAAAATCTTGCAACTTCAGGAGGACAATGTGAAGCTCCACCACAAGCTCGACCTGCTGAAGGAGGAGAACGCCGACTAGAAGAATCTGCATGAGAAAAGTAGTTCCTCGGTGAAGATGCTGCACGCCCTTGTTATGGAATAGAAGGAGGAGTTGCCGAAGCTCCGCATCGAGCACCCGGCTGCTGTCAAGGTACGTAATGCAGCCGTGGAGGAGATGATGAAGGCTCGCATTGAGAAATCCCGTGTCATGGACAGAATGAAGAAGATGGCGGACGATATGCGCGAGCAGATAGAGGTCGTGGAGGTGATGAAGTGTAACATCCCAAATTTTCAATTTGGATTGTTATACATTAGATCATCATTGCATATCATATTTTATTTGCTTTTGGTTTTGATCCTAGAAATTCTACGCAACTCAAGGACCCACGGAGGGAGTTGGGGATTTCGTTATTTTCATATTTGAGTTTTCTCAAATTTTGAGAATAGGATCATTTGATTTTATTTGTTTTATCATCAATTATTTCTATTACAAAAATATGAGAGAGGGAATAAAATGACTTTCCCAAAATAAAGAAATATTGAGGATTTAAAAATAAAATCAAATAAGATTTATTTCGGAGTTTTTATTTTATTTTATTTGAATTTAGGAAAAATGTGCGTTTTTCAAAATTGCATTTAGGCCCCAAATAAATGTTCACCTTGTGCGGCTTGATTTTAGAAGCCCGGGAAAATTTATTTCGGGATTTTTGGAGTCCGTTTAGTATTTCTTTTTATTTTTCTTCTGCCCATAATTATTAAAATAAACAACGAACCAACCTAGGGCCTTGTCCGACTAGGACTCCCGGCCTGTTAGGCTATATAAGCCGGGGAAGAGGCCCAGCCGAAGCTAACCGTAGCCGCCCAAGCCCCCAGCGCCCCGCCGCCGCCGCCGCCGCACGCCGCCCGAGGTCCGCCGCCGCCTCGATTTCCGTGCCGGTTTTTTTATTTTTTATTTTTCTTCAAAAAACCGTTCGGTTTTTCCGTTGGTTTTTTTAGTTTCGGTTTTTTTAAATAGATCGGTTTTCCGGTTTATTTAATTCAGCAAGCGTTCGTCGTTTTTTTCTTTTTCTCGGATTAAATCCGCGATTTTTCTGATCGTGATTCCCGATCCGATTTTCATTTTAGTATAACTTTTCGCTCGTTTATCGGAATCAGGCGATTCAAGCGCCTGGAGTTTCGTCTCGAAACCCTCTATCTGTTTAACCAATTTAAACAAGTTTTTGCCACTGTAAAATTTGCCCTAGATCCAGATTGCTAGAACGAAGTTGTTTTCTTTCGCCGTTTGACTTTCGTTGCTTCGTTCGATTTGATTCTTTTTGCAAACTGGAGTTCTTAAGTTGAACCTTCTGGTTAGATCTCTTATTCGAGTTTTATCTGTGCATTATATGAGTACTTATTGTATGCTTGTTTGTTTGTCAACGATAGAATACCCGGAGTGCGCCGCCTGTTACTTCGAATCGCTAGGTTTCGCGGATCATCAGCAAGGCAAGTAAGACTTTGATCATACCTTCTCTACAACCCAGTTTTATTGCATTAGATCAATCCTCACACATTGCATGACTAGGATCTAATTAAATTGTGGGATGGGAAGTAGTTGAGGTAGTACCTATTACCTGTTTAATATCAAACCTTTGGGAGTTACTTCTACGTTTGCTTATTATGCCATGCTATGCTGGTAGACGTGGATTGGGTGAGTGATATCCATGACAGTTGTGAGTTTGTTAATTAATGGTTTATCTAAGGTGGCAACTCAAACACACATCTGGGTGGATTGAGGCACCTGGGTATTCCAGGACTTGCCTGTTTTCTTTTGGACCGCCACCCAGGCTCAAAGGGATCATGAGACTATTCATACTAGAAACTTCCGTGTGCAGCCATAAGCTATTATGGGCTCTAGCATAGTTGACTAAGTCGTGCGAACTCTTATAGTGGTAGACTAGCAGATGTAGGGGATGTAGGTGGTACGGTCTACCCGATCGTAAGGTGCTAGCGCTTCTGAAAGACTATGTCTCAGTCATCCGTCTTGTCAAACACCATGTAGTGCGAGAAACCAAACGGAGGCGATCGAGTCTTGTGGGGAAAAGTGCACAAACCTCTGCAGAGTGTAACAAACTAATCAAGGTTAGTCGTGTCCCCGGTTATGGACATCTTGAGTATCTAGTACCTGGATTATCATGTGAATCTCAACATGTTACTCTAAATTAATTTTGTTGGGTTTTGTTTAATGTTGATGTTTAATTGGGATTGAGAATGCTATCAACCATTCTCAATGTTTAACAACCACCATGATAGTAATTAAATTTATTCCTTTGCAGTAGGGAAAAATTGGCTTTACGCAAAACTGTAACCATAGAGCTTTCCACCAGCCAAATATGCATATAGTATAGTTGTTTCATTCCATTACTCTCTATGTGTTACCTTGCTAGCATATTCCATGTGCTGACCCGTTTCGGGCTGCAACGTTAATGTTGCAGACTTTTCAGACGATGATTAAGGAGGTTTTAGGTCATGGTTCTATACTCAGTGATGCCGTTGGAGTTGATGGACTCACTTGTCTTCCAAGCCTTCCGCTATTATCATTATTAGATGGCCTTAAGCCATATTATTGTAATAAGTTCTCTATGGAGACACTCAATGTAATAAGTGTGTGATTGCTACTCTGTTATAAATCCTCCGAGTACTGTGTGGTGTCAGCATTACTGATCCAGGGATGACACCGGAGCACAGAGATCAGACCGTTTGAGGTCTGGTTGCTACAGAGATGGTATCAGAGCACACGCTGACTGTAGGAAACGACCACTAAGCTAAAAACCTAGATCACTATTCACTCTCTTCTCTTCTGACCTCTCATCTTTTCTACTCTTTAGGATGGCAGATGCAAAGAACAAATTCACGCAACCAGATGAAGATACACCCTTTGGACGTCACATGAAGGAAGTCACTAGATACCTGAACATAGGAGTACCAAGCTTCACCGGAACCTACAACGCCACTTTACCTGAAGAAGAGCGCTGGATGATTCAAGTTCAAGTTCCAGGAAGGACGTTCATGCCAATCACTAAGCCCATAGAGTTTTCTTTTGATGCACCAACTTGGAATCTAGGAAAGAGCATGGCAGCTCATATCGCCATGGGACGCATTGGAGAAGTCTACCGCAAGGATCTCAAGGACACTATCTACCAGATTTATGGGCGCCGAGATGAGCACTGGGAGATGATCAATACCACGAAGGATACATCAATTGCAGCTTTTATCCAGGAGTTAAACCAGCACATTCAACGACAGGAGAACCAGATGTGCGCTGACATGATAGGCCTGAAGAAGGCAAGGACAAGAATCAAGGAACTGGAGGAAGAACTCAAGGCTACACATGAAGATTATGAAGAAGAAATTGAAGTATTGGTAGATAAGAATGCCGACCTAACAATGAAGATTGGGATATTTATGGGAGGCCCTACACCAGTAGATGAAGACAAAGAACCCAAGGAGATTAGCCCGGAAGACTACATCATCATCGACGACACTGACACGGATCCAGATGAGAGCGATGATGACTATATTGATGAAGCTGGAGCAGATATCATGGAGTCTGCAACCGAAGAATATTTCTAGTAGACCACCTCATCAGTAGTAGTAGTCCACCATGTAAATATAGTAGCCCGAGCACTTTTGCGATAGTTAGATCGATTGTATGCCCTTGTTTGATTGAATGAAGTGAATTGTTTGCTTTTGCCTCATGTACATATGGGTAGTGTTTTCTCTTTAGACCCCTCTATTCTTACATCTCATCTTTTCTAAAACCTCAGATGCCTCCGAGACGTGACCCCGGATTTACCTTCCCACCGGAGCTCACCCAGTTGATCCAGCAGCAGAACACATTGATGCAGTTGCTAGTCCAGAATTAGAATCAGGGGAACAACAACAACAACCCACCACCACCACCACCACCTGTTGATCACTTATCCCGTTTTCTTAGGCTGAATCCGCTGGTGTTTTCCAGTAGCACCAAGCCGATAGTAGCAGATGATTGGCTCCGCAAGACAACTAGAGATTTGACCATAGCAGGATGCACAGATGTGGAGAAGGTGAAGTTTGCCACACATCAGCTTGAAGGACCCGCAACATCATGGTGGGAGAATTTCCCAGCCACTTTCCCTGTCGACACCGTCACATGGGACCAGTTTCAGCAGGCCTTTCGTACTGCCCATGTTTCAGCTGGAGCTATGGCCATGAAGAAGCGTGAGTTTCGCAACTTGCGCCAAGGAGGATGGACAGTTGGCCAGTATGTGGAGGACTTTAGTAAGTTAGCACGTTAAGCCCCAGATGACGTCGCTACGGATGCAGCGAAGCAGGAGAAGTTTCTAGATGGACTGAATGATGAGTTAAGCATGCAGTTGATGGTAGCAACCTTCAACAACTATCAGGAGTTGGTAGATCGTGCTCTTATGATTGAAGGCAAGCAGCAACAAATTGAGAATTGCAAGAGGAAGTATGGACAAGGGAAGTACAATTCAGGAGCTCAGCAGAAGCCACGTTTTACCCCTATACCGGGAGGACATTTTCAGCATACCCATGGAGGAGGTAGCTCGCACAATCACAATGGCACCAGGAATGGTAATGGGAATGGAGGAAGCAACGGCCAGAATCGCACCAACCCGTCAACCCCAGCCAAGAAAGACCTGAGCCAAGTCACTTGCTTTAAGTGTTCGAAGACCGGACATTATGCCAATGAATGCCCTGAAATACAAAATGGAAATAGCAATGGAAGCTCTAGGAAGAAGTCGAACCCTTTCAACAGGGGACAGGTGAACCACGTTAACGTGGAGGAGGTTGAAGCTCAGCCTGATGCAGCAATAGGTAAGTTTTTGGTTAAGTCATTTACTGCACTCGTTCTTTTTGATACTGGCGCATCGCATTCATACATCTCAAGGGGATTTGTGGATAAGTATAACCTGTCAACCCAAGACTTTAGGTCACCCATGTTAGTAACCTCGCCTGGAGCAGAGTATATGGCTAGTCGATGGTGTGATCAGTTACCATTAAGGATTGGTAACTATGTTTTTCCCTCAGACCTAATAGTATTGGAATCCCAAGTATTGGATGTGATATTAGGCATGGACTGGTTATCAAAGTATGAAGGGAATATTGAATGTGCTAGTAGGTCAATTTTGCTTACCACCCCAGAAGGGAGAAGGATCAAGTATGTATCCCGACATGTGCCAAAGAGGACTCAAGTAAATTGCTTAACGGGAGTTGTGCAGGAGGAAGTACCAGTAGTGAAGAATTTGCCTGAAGTATTTCCAGAGGAGTTGCCAGGCATGCCACCGGATAGAGATATTGAGTTTTTGATTGAGCTATTGCCAGGCACAGGGCCAATATCAAAGAGACCATATAGGATGCCAACAAAGGATTTGGTGGAAATTAAGAAGCAGATTAAGGAGTTACTGGATAAAGGATATATTCGCCCAAGTTCTTTGCCTTGGGGATCGCTAGTACTTCTAGTGGAGAAGAAGGATGGATCGTTAAGGATGGCTGTCGATTATCGAGGATTGAATGAAGTAACCATCAAGAACAAGTACCCACTACCGATCATCAATGATCTGTCTGATCGTTTTCAAGGAGCTAAGGTATTTTCCAAGATTGATCTGCGATCAGGATACCACCAGTTGAAGATTCGAGAACGGGATATACCTAAGACAGCTTTTACCACCAGGTATGGGCTGTACAAGTATACCGTTATGTCATTTGGTCTGACTAACGCACCTGCATATTTTATGAACATGATGAACAAAGTGTTTATGGAGTTCTTGGATAAGTTCGTCGTGGTGTTCATTGATGATATCTTGGTCTACTCGAAGAATGAGAGGAGCATAAGGAGCATTTGCGTTTGGTACTTGGAAAGCTTAGAGAACATCAATTATATGCCAAGTTCAGCAAATGTCAGTTTTGGTTGAAGGAAGTTGGATTTCTCGGACACGTTATATCCGGAGAAGGTATAGCAGTTGATCCCACTAAAGTTGATACCGTGACCAAGTGGGAAGCACCAACCACGGTTGGAGAGATCCGAAGTTTTCTTGGACTCGCAGGATGCTACCGGAGATTTATTGAGAATTTCTCAAAGATTGCGAAGCCTATGATGAGTTGTTGAAGAAGGATACCAAGTTCATATGGACGGAGGAATGTGAGGCTAGTTTCCAAGAGTTGAAGAAACGATTGGTTACCTCACCAGTGTTGATTTTGCCAGACCAGACCAAGGATTACGAGGTGTATTGCGACGCTTCATGTCGAGGACTTGGAGCAGTGCTTATGCAGGAAGGGAGAGTTGTTTGATATGCCTCAAGACAACTAAAACCTCACGAGTTGAATTATGCTACGCATGATTTGGAATTAGCAGCCGTAGTGCATGCATTGAAAACATGGAGACATTTTCTGATTGGAAATCATTGTGAGGTGTACATGGATCATAAGAGTTTGAAATACATTTTCACACAGAAGGAGTTAAACCTCAGACAAAGGAGATGGTTGGAGCTCATCAAGGATTATGATATGAAATTGCATTATCACCCCGAAAAGGCTAACGTAGTAGCTGACGCGTTGAACCATAAGAGCCACGTCAATACATTAATGACGGGGGGAATACCAAGGGAGTTAACCAAAAATCTTCGAGAGTTATGTTTGGAAATAGTTCCGAGAGGCTATGTAGCAGCACTGGAGATTCAGTCTACATTGATGGATAAAATCAGAGAAGCTCAAAGGACTTACAAGGAGATCGCTTCTATTAAGGAGAAACTTAGCAAAGGAAAGGCTAAAGGATTTCGTGAGGATGAGCATGATACCCTATGGTTTGAAGACCGTGTTTATGTGCCCAATGACCCGGAGATCCGGAATTTGATACTGCAAGAGGCACATGATTCACCATATTCGATTCACCCAAGAAATACCACGATGTATTTGGATTTGAAGGATATTTTCTGGTGGACCGGAATGAAGAAGGATATTGCGGAGTACGTAGCAGTTTGTGATGTATGTCAGAGAGTAAAGGCAGAGCATCAGAAGCCAGCAGGACTGTTACAACCATTGCCGATACCCTAATGGAAGTGGGATAAGTTAGGCATGGATTTTATCACGGGATTGCCCAGGACTCGTTCAGGCTATGACTCGATTTGGGTTGTAGTCGATCAGTTGACGAAAGTAGCTCATTTCATCTCGGTAAATACCACTTACACCAGTGCTAAGTTGGCAAAGATATACATGACCAGGATCATATGTCTACATGGAGTTCTGAGGAGTATCGTATCAGATAGAGGAACCCAGTTTACCTCAAAGTTCTGGAAATAGTTGCACAAAACTTTGGGTACCAGGCTAGAATTTAGTACAGCTTTTCATCCACAGACAGATGGACAGACCGAGAGAGTGAATCAGGTTTTGGAGGATATGCTGAGAGCTTGTGCGCTAGATTATGGATCTAGTTGGTACGATAATTTGCCATATGCAGAATTTTCTTACAACAATAGTTACCAAACCAGTTTAAAGATGGCCCCTTTCGAAGCCTTGGACGGAAGGAGATGTAGAACACCATTGTCATGGGACGAAGTTGGAGACCGCCAGTTGTTTGGACCTGACTTGATTAAAGAGTCTGAACAGAAGGTGAAGTTGATTCATGATAGGCTCAAGGTAGCTCAGTCCAGATAGAAGAGTTATGCAGATTCAAAACGCAAGGAGACAATTTACGAAATTGGGGATAGAGCTTATCTTCGAGTATCACCACTTCGGGGAACAAAGCATTTTGGAGTTAAAGGAAAGTTAGAGCCACGATTTGTAGGACCATACCGAGTTTTGGAGCGTATGGGAGAAGTGGCCTACAAGTTGGAATTGCCCGAAGGATTGTTAGGAGTTCATGATGTGTTTCACATTTCTCAGTTGAAGAAGTGCCACGCGGAGATGGCTGACATACCCCTGAGAGATACAGTGCCATTGAAAACTATGCACTTGGATAACGATATGACCTTTGAGGAGAAACCAGTTAAGATTCTCGAGTTTGCCAGTCGAGTCACTCGCAGCAAGGTTATCAAGTTTTGCAAAGTTCAGTGGAGCCACCACACGGAGGATGAAGCCACCTGGGAGCGAGAGGAAGATTTGCTCAAGGACCACCCTCACCTATTTTCTAGCCAACCCGAATCTCGAGGGCGAGATTCATCTTAAGGGGGGTAGGTTAGTAACATCCCAAATTTTCAATTTGGAATGTTATACATTAGATCACCATTGCATATCATATTTTATTTGCTTTTGGTTTTGATCCTAGAAATTCTACGCAACTCAAGGACCCACGGAGAGAGTTGGGGATTTCGTTATTTTCATATTTGAGTTTTCTCAAATTTTGAGAATAGGATCATTTGATTTTATTTATTTTATCATCAATTATTTCTATTACAAAAATATGAGAGAGGGAATAAAATGACTTTCCCAAAATAAAGAAATATTGAGGATTTAAAAATAAAATCAAATAAGATTTATTTCGGAGTTTTTCGTTATTTTATTTGAATTTAGGAAAAATGTGCATTTTTCAAAATTGCATTTAGGCCCCAAATAAATGTTCACCTTGTGCGGCCTGATTTTAGAAGCCCGGGAAAATTTATTTCGGGATTTTTGGAGTCCGTTTAGTATTTCTTTTTATTTTTCTTCTGCGCGTAATTATTTAAAAAAACAACGAACCGACCTAGGGCCGTGTCCGACTAGGACTCCCGGCCCGTTAGGATATATAAGCCGGGGGAGAGGCCCAGCCGAAGCTAACCCTAGCCGCCCCAGCCACCAGCGCCCGCCGCCGCCGCGCCGCCCCGTCGCGCCGCCGCCGGACACCACCGCCGCCCGAGGTCCACCGCCGCCTCGATTTCCGTGACGGTTTTATTATTATTATTATTATTATTATTATTATTATTATTATTATTTTCTTCAAAATACCGTTCGGTTTTTCCGTTGGTTTTTTCAGTTTCGGTTTTTTAAATAGATCGGTTTTCCGGTTTATTTAATTCAGCGAGCATTCGTCGTTTTTTTCTTTTTCTCGGATTAAATCCGCGATTTTTCTGATCGCGATTCCCGATCCGATTTTCGTTTTAGTATAACTTTTCGCTCATTTATCAGAATCAGGCGATTCAAGCGCCTGGAGTTTCATCTAGAAACCCTCTATCCGTTTAACCAACTTAAACAAGTTTTTGCCACTGTAAAATTTTCCCTAGATCTAGATTGCTAGAACGAAGTTGTTTTCTTTCGCCGTTTGACTTTCGTTGCTTCGTTCGATTTGATTCTTTTTGCAAACCGGAGTTCTTAAGTTGAACCTTCTGGTTAGATCTCTTATTCGAGTTTTATCTGTGCATTAGATGAGTACTTATTGTATGCTTGTTTGTTTGTCTGCGATAGAATACCCGGAGTGCGCCGCCTGTTACTTCGAATCGCTAGGTTTCGCGGATCATCAGCAAGGCAAGTAACACTTTGATCATACCTTCTCTAAAACCTAGTTTTATTGCATTAGATCAATCCTCACACATTGCATGACTAGGATCTAATTAAATTGTGGGATGGGAAGTAGTTGAGGTAGTACCTATTACCTGTTTAATATCAAACCTTTGGGAGTTACTTCTACGTTTGCTTATTATGCCATGCTATGCTAGTAGACGTGGATTGGGTGAGTGATATCCATGACAGTTGTGAGTTTGTTAATTAATGGTTTATCTAAGGTGGCAATTTAAACACACATCTGGGTGGATTGAGGCACTTGGGTATTCCAGGACTTGCCTGTTTTCTTTTGGACCGCCACCCAGGCTCAAAGGGATCATGAGACTATTCATACTAGAAACTTCCGTGTGCAGCCACAAACTATTATGGGCTCTAGCATACTTGACTAAGTCGTGCGAACTCTTACAGTGGTAGACTAGCAGATGTAGGGGATGTAGGTGGTACGGTCTACCCGATCGTAAGGTGCTAGCGCTTCTGAAAGACTACGTCTCGGTCATCCGTCTTCTCAAACAGCATGTAGTGCGAGAAACCAAACGGGCGATCGAGTCTTGTGGGGAAAAGTGCACAAACCTCTGCAGAGTGTAACAAACTAATCATGGTTAGCCGTGTCCCCGGTTATGGACATCTTGAGTATCTAGTACCTGGATTATCATGTGAGTCTCAACATGTTACTCTAAATTAATTTTGTTGGGTTTTGTTTAATTTTGATGTTTAATTGGGATTGAGAATGCTGTCAACCATTCTCAATGTTTAACAACCACCATGATAATAATTAAATTTATTCCTTTGCAGTAGGTAAAATTGGCTTTACGCAAAACTGTAACCATAGAGCTTTCCACCAGCCAATTATGCATATAGTATAGTTCTTTCATTCCATTACTCTCTATGTGTTACCTTGCCAGCATATTCCATGTGCTGACCCGTTTCGGGCTGCAACATTAATGTTGCAGACTTTTCAGATGATGATTAAGGAGTTTTTAGGTCGTGGTTCTATACTCAGTGATGCCGTTGGAGTTGATGGACTCACTTATCTTCCAAGCCTTCCACTGTTATCGTTATTAGATGGCCTTAAGCCATATTTATTGTAATAAGTTCTCTATGGAGACACTCAATGTAATAAGTGTGTGATTGCTACTCTATTATAAATCCTCCGAGTACTATGTGGTCTCAGCATTACTGATCCAGGGATGACACCGGAGCACAGAGATCAGACTATTTGAGGTCTGGTCTCTACATGAAGAAGTAGTTACGACTCCGCGGCCAGCAACCCTTCATGTAGTATAAAGCAGCGCCCCAAACCTGTGTGTGCGTCTTCCTTCTTTCTTCGGGGGGATAATCTTCCTTCTCCTTTTGCTCCTGTGTTTCTTCTTTTGCTTTGGGTGTTTCACCACACGTGTCATGTTCTCTACGAGGCATGAATAGAACAATGCTAACGATGAGTGGCTCCACCATGGAAGGACTCCTACACTGGGATTTCAATCCTGGTCTAGCCATGGCCGATGAGGTACGTAGAAAGTTTGGAGAAACGGTGCACTTCTCACCATCTCGCAAAACCAAGGAATTTTTCTTGGTGGTTTCTTTTTCCTCGGCCTCGTTCCCTCTCTCTGAAGATTCGGTGGGTGTGGCTTTGCAATGTTGCATTGGTGGTCATCCGAAAGGATTTAAGGTTTCAAAGCTTTGTGATAGATCTTTTCGTTTCTCTGTGGCTGGTAATAAAGTTGGTCATTTCATTCATGGCCTCAAGGATCGTATTTTGCCAGACTTTATCTGTCATTTTCATCTTTACAATGGTCGGTTCAATGGTTATAAGTATTTTGATCAAATTTGGCATGCGGATGAACACTTGGATCCAGTTGCTGCTCGAAGCCCCGTGGCCCTTCGGTATCACAAGTCGGTCTTTCAGGACACTGCTATTTCTTCTGAATCTGCCAAGGAGTTGAGAAAATTTGCCATTGTTCCCTTAGCCACCATGGATTTTCATGACAAGAACAGCAATGAAGCTTCATCTTCTTCCTCTCTAGCCACGTGCATGGTGCAGTCGACAGAGGATACGGCCATCACGGAATCCATACCTGCGGTCATTAATTCGACATCCGATAACTCAGAATATTCCGAGCATTCAATTGTGATTGGCAGTTTTCGATTTTCCCGCATTACGGATTATCCTCCATTACCGCAAAGTTTCCTTACCGCGGCGCTAAGGTATGCCCCGCCTCACTCAGCATGGCCCCCTACATTATCTAAATCTCACATGGCTGATTTATTGACAGCCGGATATTCACCGAAGGAAGTTTCTGATCTTGCCCAATACTGGGCTATTCTCTGTGCTAAATGTTTACAATGGGGTCATCATAAATGTTGTTGCCAAGCAAGGATTATTTGCCTTTTGTGCTCCACTCCGGGCCACAAAAGCATTAATTGTCCTACCAAACAACGGTCAGTGGCCTCACATAACACATTTATGGACTCAAATCTTCATAATCCGGTCATTTCTGACCAAGTGAGGCAACAAATCAACAGACCCCCATCAATCACTCCAACTTGCCCCCTCACTCGTCAAAGCGGCCGCCCAACATCCACCATTCGATGCAGCATCTGTGGTCATTACGGACACATGGACTCCTCTTGTTGGCGGCATCGGTGGGCCCAAAAATGGCAGTGGAGACCAAAAACCCCCACCCCCACCCCTGCCCTAGACTACTCGCATTCCACCCCCAGCCCACCCCGCTTCCCAATGAAACAGAGCACTTTGCTCTAGTTGTTCCATCGCCACCCACCTCGCCCGTAGCGCTCACCGGCATCTCCTCCGCCATGGCCAACTATCCAGTGAACCCCATCCCTTTCCTGCCGCCCGGATGGTCGATCGAACCTGGTCCGGCGGACCGTAAGGTGCGCGCAGACATGGCTGTCAACCCCATCCCCCTGCTCAACAACAACTTCCTCGCCATTGCGGAAGTCAGCAGATTTGTGCCTCTCCACCTCCGGGAGGGTCTCCACGACACCATTGAGGGGCTCCTGCATGAATCGGGCCTGCACCCGACTGAGATTTCTGACCATCCCCTGGGTATCGGTATGTTTGCTTTCGACAACTCTTTCATCAGAGATACTGCGATCAACACTACTTTTCAGCTGGATGATGAGGATCTAGTAGTCTCTTTCGTTAGGCATAATGCTGCCCTGAACATGCGCAATACCACATATGGGCCTGAGGTTTGGTTGATGTATATTGGGTTCCCAGATGACTATCAGACAGACTTTTATCTGCAGCGCTCCGTAGATGACTATGGCCCGCCTTGTTTCCTGGAATAACCCAAATATTGATCGTCGTGTGGTTCTAATCAAAGTCAAAGTTATACACATGCGTCTGATTCCTCAGAGTATTGTGGTCCGTCTGTTGGGTGGTGACAGATCTTCCTGGACTGTTGCTATGTTCATTCTTAGGGGAGCGGACTGGAATGCTCATGATCCTGAAGTCCCCACTGCTGACGAGGAACCACCGCCAGCCAATGGTATTCCTCACCCCATGTTTGGTGATGGGCTCACTGCAGAGCAGCTCTACCAGCAGTAGCTGCAAAATTGGCTCATACAGAATGGTATTGGGAATGACGAAGGACCACACAATGCTGCTCATCAAGATGCTCCTCAACCAGCGCAATGGGACGCTTGGCCTCAATCTCCTGTACCTCACATGCCGGCAGCTTTGGTTAACTTTCAGGCTTGGCTGGCGGCACAAGGACTCTGTGTTGAGGATGGTATTCTGCCTAAGGATAATGTTACTGACAGTCTCAATTCTGCCTGGAGCTCTAGCTCGACTACAAGCAGTTCTGGTACTTCTCTAGCAATTGCAGATCCGCTCAGTACCTTGTTTGTGGTTCCTGCCACACCTGAAGTCATTTCTGTTGATGTCGCTATCGCTGCTGATAACATGCATGTGAGTATTACGGTCCATGGTAATAATCTTGCCACTGTCCTCACCAATGGGATGATTCCTCGCAACTTGTTCACTCAATATCTGTCTAGTGCTATCATGCGGGTGGTTGCTGCCTATGGCCCCTGGCATTCAGGGTATGGTTTACCTCCGCTGCATCTGCAAACTGCAGTTCCTGGGACTACCTTTCAGGTTCAGACTGATGAGAACATTCTCTCTATCCGCTTCGAGCCACGCATCCTCCCTGCACCGCCTCGGCCTTCTGCTGTTCAAATCACTGAAATTATGCCTGAGGATGATATGTCAACTGAAGCGATAACTAGTAATGTTGCTGAAGGGGTCCGAGATGCTCTGCTTGATTGGCCCAACCTGGATAACCTGCAGGACATTTCTGATGCTCAGAACAGCCTTGATCTGCTTGTGCCTATGCCGGATTTGGCGCCCACTGACATTTCAAACGTTGGGCCTTCCCAACAGGTAACTGATCCCTATGATTTGGGCCTGGCCCAGGTTTTGCCCACAGCCCCAAGCCCATCTCCTGCTCTCCCACGCTGGTCTAAGTTTCAGGTGCCCCTGGTCACTACTGAAGTTCGCCGCAGTACCCGCTCCACTCGCTATGATGGATTCAGAGTGCCACAGATTTCAGATGTCCGAGCTCCTCTCTCCAAAGTCAAGCCAAGACAGGTTCCTTCGGCCGCTGCCAGCTCCTCAACTGCTGCTACTCCATAGGCTCCACCACCCACACCCCTTCACATCATGCAAGACATCGGCATCAACCGCTGCGCTGTACCACCCAGTGAGTTAACTGATGATGCTCTGCTAGCTCCTGTGGATTCAGTGGCTCCTGAAGATCACTCCATGGATGCAGGGGAGGATTCGTCCTCTATGGAATAGATTGCTGATCACCTTATGCCTCTTTTGCGTAATTGGAATGTCCTATGTTGGAACATTCGTGGGTTAAATTCGGAGAAAAAACTCCTCGCTCTATCCAATGCTATTTCTGTTAGTGGTTGCGCTATAGTTTGTCTTCAAGAAACTAAGAAACCTCTTATCGACCTGGCTTTTATCAAAACTTGTTGCCCTAAGAGATTTGATAAGTTTGCTTTTGTTCCTTCTCGTGGTGCATCCGGGGGCCTCCTTACTGTTTGGAATAGCTATGTTTTTACTGGAGATGTGGCCATCTCTCATGACTTTGTTTTGGGTATCAAATTTACTAGCACTCTCTCGGCGCAATCCTGGACCTTATATAACATTTATGGCCCTTGCACGGGCCCGACCCGCGATGATTTCACTCAGTGGCTGTATGATATGAACTTACAAACAAATGATGACTGTCTATTCCTTGGCGACTTCAATTATATTAGAGGCCCTGAGAACCGCAACAAGCCGGGAGGTGATCCTAATGACATGTGCACTTTCAATGACATCATTCGTAATCACAACTTAGTTGAACTGCCGCTCAAGGGTCGTCTCTACACGTGGAGCAATATGCAACAAGATCCTTTACTTGAGCAACTGGACTGGTTTTTCACCTCCCTACACTGGACCCTGACATATCCCAACACGCTAGTCAAACCTCTCTGCAAACCGGTCTCGGATCATACACCTTGTGTGGTCAGCATTGAAACAAAAATTCCTCGTGCCAAATTATTCAGATTCGAATCATACTGGCTCCTTCACCCGGGATTTATGGATGTGGTCAAAAAAGTCTGGGAATGGCCTGTTAACTCTTCTAATGCAGCCATAGTTCTGTGTCGAAAATTCAAAAGGTTATGCCAAGAATTGAAGGTGTGGAGCAAGAATATCTCCAGATTATCGGTGGCAATTGAAAACACAAACAAAACCCTTACGGAGCTGGATGATCTTGAGAACCTACGAGCTCTCACCCTCCCCGAATGCAATTTACGCAAGATAATCAAAGCCCATTTCCTCAGACTGTTGGACTACCAAAAGCATTATTGGAAGAAGAGATGCACCATTCGTTGGGTTAAATTCGGTGACGAGAACACCAAATTTTTCCAGGCAGTTGCAACAGAATGTTACAGAAAAAATAATGTGGCTATCCTGCACACTCCTGATGGTCTCGTGGTGGAGGATCATACGGGTAAAGAAGCCCTCCTATTTCAAGCATATACTGACAGACTTGGCACTTCAAACCCAACACAGATGTTGTTCGATCTCCCGTCCCTCATCCGCCCGACTGAGAACCTCGACCATCTCACGGTTCCATTCACCAAGGAAGAAATAGACATGGTAGTCAAAGACATGCCTGCTGATCGCGCTCCAGGTCCTAATGGATTTAGTGGAATGTTCCTCAAAGCCTGCTGGGAAATCATCAAAAAAGACTTATATACCCTCTGCACGCAATTCCATGCGGGAGATCTCGACCTTCAAAGCATCAATGATGGCCTAATCACTTTGATCCCCAAAAATGGCTCTCCCACTACAGTCAATGATTACCGGCCGATCACTCTGCTTAACTGCTATCTTAAGCTAATCACAAAACTTCTGGCCAACCGTTTGCAAAAGGTCATCCTGCGTATCATACACCGCAACCAATACGGCTTCATCAAGGGGCGCTCGATCCAAGATTGCTTAGCCTGGACATTCCAATATATTCATCAGTGCCAGGCATCCGAGCGGCAAATAATTCTCCTAAAACTAGACTTTGCTAAAGCCTTTGACACGATCGAGCACGAAGCGATGATCAACATCATGAAACACATGGGGTTTAATGATAAATGGCTGTCATGGATAAGAACAATTTTTTCTTCTAGACGATCCTCCGTACTTCTTAATGGGGTGCCGGGGCGACAATTTCACTGCCAACGTGGGGTCCGACAGGGAGACCCCCTCTCCCCACTCATTTTCGTCCTGGCAGCCGACTTGCTACAATCTGCAATTAATGATGCCTTCAAGAGAGGTCTAATTAACTTGCCCTTCCCATCCAATGGCAATATGGACTATCCTATTGTCCAATACGCCGATGACACGATTCTGCTCATGCCGGCCTGCCCTAGTCAAGCTTTGATCATCAAGAACATTCTGACCAACTACGCTCAATCCATTGGCCTAAAGATCAACTTCCACAAGTCCACACTCATACCCATCAACTTGGATGTTGGACTATCCAACGTTATTGCAAGGAATTTTGGGTGTTCCATTGGCTCCATGCCCTTCACCTACCTCGGCCTGCCCCTTGGCACCTCTCGACCCACAACACATGATCTCATGCCACTTGTCAGTAAAGTTGAAAGGAACCTGACCTCAACGCTTTCCCTTATGTCTTATGCTGGCAAGCTGACATGGCTCAACACCTCAGTCAGATCCTTGCTCATTTATGCCATGTGCACATTAAAGTTCCCACCAAAACTCATTGAAATGTTGGACATAATCAGGAGAAGATGTCTTTGGATCAAGAAGACTGACCAAGGGGAGAAATGTAATTCTCTTGCGGCATGGGATATGGTATGTAAACCAAAAAACAGAGGAGGCCTTGGTGTGCTCAACCTCAAGATCCAGAATGAAGCCTTACTCATGAAATTCCTTCACAAATTTTATAACAAACTGGACATTCCTTGGGTGCAACTTACTTGGGACACGTACTATCAACAAAAAATCTCGCATGCAACAGACCCAGTCGGATCCTTCTAGTGGAGGGATGTGCTCAAGCTAACTCCTTGCTTCCGAGGAGTATCTCGTATCAACATTTTCTATGGCACCACGGCCCTCCTATGGAAAGATCTCTGGGCCGACCAAGTACTACAGGAATCACATCCCCGGGCTTTCTCACATACAACCAATGAAGATGTCTCTGTCCGCGATTTCTTGGGGATCACTTCACTTGGGATGACCTTCCACCTACCGCTCTCTCCACAAGCGCTGGACGAGGTACGGCACATGCAAACGATTGCGTCATCGTTTCAACCCATGGCATCCTCATCAGACGTCTGGCACTATACTTGGGGCAAAACCATCTTCAAAGCCATAGATTACTACCACTTCTTCTTCAAGGAGGTCCAATCTCACCAAGTATTTGGATGGCTATGGAAATCTGAGTGCACGATGAAGTTGAAGGTCTTTTCTTGGCTCTTGCTCAATGACAGGTTAAACACCCGGAATATGCTCAAACGACGACACTACAACATTGGTGACGATCACAACTGCCTCCTTTGTGGACTAAGCATTGAAGAAACAGTTGAGCACATGATCTTCACATGCCCATTCAGTAGGCAGTGCTAGCATGCTTTGCATATTAATTGGGAGCCCTTCCCTGGCCGGTTACAAGCTATCGAGGACCAAAAAACCAACCACCCCATGCCTATGCTGTTTGAAAAATTTACTGTGGCGGCGTGGAGCATATGGAGGGAGAGGAACAACAAGCATTTTAGAGCAATAGATCCTTCTTTTCGGTCCTGGCTTGATAGATTCAAAAAGGAGTTTGAACCCCTTCAATATAGGGTCAAAGAGGACAGTAGGCCTCTTGTACTAAACTTTGTAAACTCTCTACACTAAACCCTCTTGCATTGTCTCCCTTAGCTTGAATTGGACACAAAGTGGCCAAGCCCCCCCCCATGTAATTATCACCCCTGTACAGTGTTATTTGATCCTTAATACATTTACACAGTAGGAGCCTTTCCTACTGTTTCCCGGTCAAAAAAAACGAAGAGTGGCTCCGTGGGATCGATGACTAGAAAATTAGATCATATTTTATCGCCATATCGCACTGGCTGCCGTGTTTTGTGCTCCTCTGTCGTACTAGTACTCCAATGAAAAACTTGAGTATACTGCATGGTTCTTTGATTCTCCTCATGTCGTTGGCAACATTTATACGAACAGTCAAATCACAAGGCCCCGCCTTCCAGCAGTAATGAGCCGTCAAATCACAAAGGCCCTCGCCTCTTGTGAAACCGACCAAGCGAGACTGCCCCGCCCTCTAGCCTTTCAAATGTATACTTCTGTACAGTAGTAGTATCGATGGATTGTGCCATGGAGCAAAACTAACAATATGAAATTAAAGAAAAAAGGTGGTACATATAGAGAGTGCTCACCGCCAAATTATGCATATAGTACTATTCAAAAAGCTAGTACGTGCTTAGAGGGGTGCTAAATTCTATTAAAGAAATTAGCATACCTATTTAATTCTTGGGTTTTTATTATTTATGCCACTACTTGTGTCTCACTACTCAGTTTTGCCATTAGAAGTTACAACTACTCAAAAATGCCATCGATCTGTGAGATGCTTGCTCAAAAATGCCATTAGATATCTCAAAAATGCCATTGTTCCGTTAGATGTTTGCTCAAAAATGGAATTATACATTGTTATTTTGACATCAAACCTGTTGACCATGTTATATGACAAAAATAAGCCTAGACCCACATGTTGATTCTCTCTATCTCACAATGATAAGTGTGGCCCCGCTTGTTAGGAGTAACCAAGCGAATAATTTTACAGGAAAATAAGAACGTTGTTGGGATCAAGTAGGCCACACACTTTATTGTAGTGAGATAGAGGGAGAGCTAGCATGTTGGTCCATAGGTATTTATGTCATTATAACATGGCAAAAGAGATTTGAGTCACGATAAGGGTGTCCAGTGGCATTTTTGAGCATGTGTCTAACGAAGCGACGACATTTTTGAGCGGTAGAAATTCCTAGTGGCAAAAATGAATAGTGGGACACAACCGGTGGCATAAATGATAAAAACCCTTAATTCTTTGACAACTAAACTACTGGCTATATGATGTTGGCCATATATATTGTACGTATATAATATGAAGAAACGAGTGGTAGTATTACCAACTACAGGATGAACTATAAGAAATAATAGTATGTACGTACCGAATATTTAAAGTAACGAGAAGGAACATAACATAGTTCTGCTAGGGGCTCAGGAAAACACAACCCTCAAATAAAACTAAGCACCCTGAAATTAAACTAATCCGGTAGACACTACATTACAACCACCATGAGCAACGACACTGCCACCTTACTCGGACTCCTCGTCCACGTGCTTGGCTTCGTCCTTGTCCCTCTTCCTCTTTGTTGATACTTCTTTTCTTGAACCACACACTTGGCTCTTTCTCTTCATCCAAACCTTGTAGATATTGAAACAATGGTAGGAATCCATTGCAGCGTACTGGATGTGGTCTATATCTAGTACATTCCACTGCCATGCATGGCGTTGAAACTTGGGTGGAGGTTTCTTCAGTTTACTGTACGAAGGATGAACCATGGCTCCTGCCAGGCTCATCATTAAAGGCTAACGGGAGGACACCAACCCATTCTTCTGGAGGTCGAAGGGCTCGCCTGGAACGAGGCCTATCCGATCCAGGACTATACTGTCATTCGTAAAGTCTACAGTAACAAATTTGACTACGTCGCCCGCGAGGAAGTTCTTAAATTCCTCGCACTCAACGTCGGCATTGCATATGTGGTAGACCAAGCACAAGTTATGCACGCAAACCTAGATCATGGCGGGCTTCATCTTCCCTTCCTCCTTTAGATTCTTCTCTTTGTCCAAGATTGTGGTGTACTCAACATCTAGCGCAGCGACCCACTCATCATTTGACTTTTCGAACATGCATCTGAAGCGAGCAAGGCATCCTTTCACCGTCACAGAAGAACGGGTGTAGATGACGTCGAACTCATCGCCGGTGATGGTTATAACCTTGTACTCACCGCCAATAATGGATATTTGTGATGCCATGGATTTGGGAGGAGGGTAAGAATTAGTGGAACTATTGTAATATGAAAGGACGGGGCGACTAGGAACAAAATGTCGTAATGTTAAAGGACGGTCGGGGATGAGTAGGAGCAAACTGCTAGCAGTTCTCCGATTGTAAAAATGATGAGTGGGGCGTGCGAACGGTAGGGTAGTGGCTTGCCCGGTGGATAAATGGATTCATACACAATACTATGGGGGTCCAATTAGATGTCATGTCTACTAGACGCCCAATTAAGTGGCTTCATGCATCCGCATGTTCACACGTCAAGTGCCGGGAAAATTACAGGTGATACGAAGCTTTCCATGCTCCCATTACACGGGCTTCTGAGAGCCCTTGGATCCGAGATCGAACAGTTACATGGCGTGATTCTAGACCTATGGGTGAATATCCTATCCTGGAGGGTTATTCTACAAATTTTTAGCAACTTAGCATGCGACTGTTTGATCTCAGATCCAAGGGCTATCAGCAGCCCGTATCATTGTCGCACCTAAAACAACTGTCTCCTAGCTCGTGCGGTCGTGCCCTTGGAGATTTCGGACGGCTATAAATGATCATTTTCTTGCCTACTTCACATGCATGAAACTTCTTCCTCCGTCTAGGTGCGTTAGGCTATCTGATGTTGGTATGTCATACATAGTCATCACTTAGGGGCTATTTGGTTTCTAGCCACATCTTGCCACACCTTTCCACACCTCACCTTAGACAAGGTTGATCAAGTTAGGTGGGTGTTTGATTCTAGCCACATATAAGGCAAGAATTTTTTTAATGAGAATTGAGCCCCACATGTCATAGACACAAAAAGTGTGGCAAGGTTCCCTTAGGCAAGCCAAATTGTGGCTAACAATTTGAGCAACTTAAGTTAGGCAAGTGTGGCAAAACATGATGTGGCAATATATGGCAAACATAGTCACAATCCAAACAGCCCCTTAGTCACTCATACAGCAAGGTTAGTTGTAAGGTTGGCTATAAGAGTATTTTTATTACTTTTCTCTATCTATTTGTTCGTACTCCCTCTGTCCCAAAATAAGTGTCATGGGTTTAGCTCAGATTTGGACTTATTTGAACTAAACCCAAGGCATTTATTTTGGGACGGAGGGAGTAGTATTTATTGCATTTGCTAAAAGGAGTAAGGAGTACAGTACTTGGCACATGTATACCATGGAGGTGGTCAAGAATCGGGAGACTCACGCTGGTCGTAGCGCCGCAGTTGAGATGATAATGGCAAGTCAAATCACAGGGCCCCACCTATCTAGCAATAACTCGTCGTCAAATCACACAACCCTATGTTTACAGCAGCCTACTCCCTCATCGTCTCGCTTCTTTGTCGAACCGACTAGGTGGAACTGCCCCGCCTACTACAAGGGAAAAGCCCCGCCCTCGACTTTTAAATATAATTTTGTATTCATGGATTGCGCCATGGAGCAAAGATTCAAGAAAACGGTGGTACACATGTATACAGCACGCCCATTGCATTCGCGTCGCACCCTAGACGGTAGGTCGGTCTGGCACGCCACTCTCCGAATGGAACACGCGTCATATTGCGTTTGCACACACATGTGGAACCGCAATTGAGAATCGACCATAGGCACACTCCCCGGGCCCGCAATTCGGCTGAGTTAATAGAAGAGAGAGACAAGTGATAGTATTGGAGCAATGTTGTAGAGACGTCGGTGCCTGGACGATCCATGCATGACACGAAAGATCAGTTCGTCCATGCATGTGACCAGACTCCAGCAGACGGCTGGATTGGCTATCATCTACATATTGTGCAAGCTGTGTTGTACAGGGCTGTATTTCTGATGAGAAATCGAAAAAATGGTTTCTTGTCATCTCGCAATATTAGGTGTCATGTGCTTCGGATCATTGTGAGGGTTAAACAGCGATAACTAAGTTCCTCCAAGGCGTTGGTCATTGGGGGCACATGCACGAAGACTACTCAGCTACAATCTAGGTCAAGCGGGCTATGTTAATTAAGACATCTATCGATGGACCCCTTTTCTATGAGTTTATCTTTAATTTGAGCTTTGATCCTTGTCTAGTTTGTCCGTCAGGATTCATGTTGTCTCCTTTGGGAGTGACGTTATGGTTTCTTGTTATGTGGCATTTTCTCATGTTATATGTTAATCCGGTGCTTCAGATCAAAATGATGACAACTGCACCTCCGGAGCACATGCATGAAGACTTCTCGATAGTCATTGACGAGGTCAAGCCGGCTCCGGTACATCAAAGAAAACTACTCCACTATATAGGCAAGAGCCTCCACGCTTGCTTGCTAGTGTTGCCCTCTTCACACTTGTGATGCCTCGAGACCGATGTGCCAGGTGTCTTCCAGTTATTTGCTGGTGTTGCCATGTCATTTGCTTGCGTGTTGCATCTTATCATGTCATCATGTGCATTGCATCATCATGTTTTCAAAACTTGCATTCGTCCGGGGTATCCTAGTTCTCCCCGTTGTCCGTTCTGAGCCCAGACACACTTGCACGCGCCCGCGGCATGTCCGAAATATTATTTTATAAGTGGCCGGGAAATGTTCTCGGAATGGGATGAGAGTTGGCATGTGGTCTTATTTTAGTGTAGATAGACCACGTGTCAAGTTTCATCGCATTCGGAGTTCGTTTGACGCCCCAATGGATTACTATAGCGGCAGTATAGCCGGTCTAACGTCGGACGTTTTCGGTCTCCGGAAAAAGTTGCCGGGCTGCATCTCTCTTCTCTTCTATCAACCCAAAGCTTTCTGCATAGTACGATGTCAACCGCCAGGCCCCGAAACCCTCTCTGCACAGTGCACCGAACCCCTCGCGCACGTCCGGAAGTTGTCCCGGACCTGACCCGAGCAATCGTCACCGTTGATTCCGGATCATCCCCAAACATCTACAAAACGTCACCATTTTCCTTTTTGGACTCCCTAGCTATTTTATCCGCGATCGTCCGATTGCGATCGTAGGGACGAGGTAGCCCCTAACCTAGTATGTGAGGTATATATATACTCCACTCCTAGTCTATTTGGACAAACCCTAAAAATTAGGACCCTTGTCCCATCCCACCGCCGCCAGCATCTCCCACCTCGGGATCCTCCCCAAATCCAAAAATCCTCCTCGAATTTCTAACCAGACCAACCCCCTTGTAGCCGGCGACCACCTGCAGCAGGACCCTGCGCGCCCCTGCCTCCCTTCCGGCCTTCTCCTTCCCTTCTCTCCCTCGTTGCCCTCTCTCTCTCACCCGGTTCCCTCTCTCTCTGGTTCTTCGCACAGGAGCCGCAGCGCCATGGAGCATGGCCGGAGCTCCGTCCTCGACGCTCGTGCCGACCAAGCCCTGACGCCACATGGAGACGCCCCGCCATCTCCATCGCTCCTGGATCTGGTGCCTCGCCGGAAAACTCCGTCCTCGTCAGGACCCCGTCGCCCTCCGCTGCTGCCTCCTCGTCACCGCTGCATCACTAGAGAACCAAGGCCATGGCTTCCTCTGCTTCAGATAAAGGCGCCGGCCGGCGAATCCGCCCCCTCTCAGCGTTCATGTCGGGATCCGGCCAATCTTGCCATGCTCCGCCGCCCTGGACCCGTTCCCGGCCGCCGCAGCCGTGCCTGTTCCCGCCTCTGCTTCGAACGGGAGGAACTCGCTCGTCACCGTTGACCGCGTCCTCGCGGTCCAGTTCCGCCAGCGCAAGCCGGCCCGCTGCACTGACTGGGCCGAAGCCCATGGTGAGACCCCCCCCCCCCCTTCAGACCTCTGTGTGGTTGGGCTAACAGTTGCAGCCCGTGTCACGTTTTTTTTAGTTCTGCATTTTAGCTATTTTTCCAGGGGTTTGCAGTTTTGCAGAAACACCCTTGAACTTCATGCATTTAATAACTTCACAACCGTGCATCGGATCTAAATAAATTATATATGAAAGTTGCTTAGAATTTTGTCTAGTTTAATAATATGCAACTTTCATCTATGTTTAAAATGTTTAAAATGCTGTTTGTTTAAATTTGCTTAATAACTTGCTAAAATGATTTATTTCATAACTAAATAACCGTAACTCGGAATTTAATAAACTTTATATGTAAATGGGGTAGAAGAATGCCTAGATTTACTTGGTGCACTCATCTTGCATGTTTAACAACTCTAAAATAATGTTTAGGGCAGAACAGTACCAAATCTATAATATGCTCATGAGGAGTTTCCGGAATTGTTGTTCGTTGCTTCCGGCCTCATTTAAACTTGACTAGATAGGTAGTTTACTTTGCTTCATCCTTGCCATGTTAATAACATTTAATATTGTTGGGGTACATAAATGAGAGAGAACTAAATAATTGATGTGGTGTTCCGTCAATATGCAACCCGTTGCATATTGAGCTCCACTTAACTTGTAGTGTTGTTTGTGCACTTTGCCATGCCATGCATATTTAAACCGGCATGCATCATACTTGGCTGTGCATCATGCCATGGTTATGTGATAGTTGTTTACCATGTTGTTTGCTTCTTTCTGGTATGCTTCTTCGGTTGGTTCCGATAACGTTGCGTTTGTGAGGATTCGTTCGACTTCGTCTGTTTGTCTTCTTCATGGACTCGTTCTTCTTCCTTGCGGGATTTCAGGCAAGATGACCATACCCTCGAAATCACTTCTATCTTTGCTTGCTAGATGCTTGCTCTTTTGCTATGCCTATGCTGCGATACCTACCACTTGCTTATCATGCCACCCATATTGTTGAACCAAGCCTCTAACCCACCTTGTCCTAGCAAACCGTTGTTTGGCTATGTTACTACTTTGCTTAGCCCCTCTTATAGCATTGTTAGTTGCAGGTGAAGATTGAAGTTTGTTCCTTGTTGGAACATGGAGATGTTGTTCCTTGTTGGAACATGTTTACTTGTTGGGATATCACGTTATCTCTTATTTAATTAATGCATCTATATACTTGGTAAAGGGTGGAATGCTCGGCCTTATGCCTGGTGTTTTGTTCCACTCTTGCCGCCCTAGTTTCCGTCATATCGGTGTTATGTTCCCGGATTTTGCGTTCCGTACACGGTTGGGCTATTATGGGAACCCCTTGACAGTTTGCCTTGAATAAAACTCTTCTAGCAATGCCCAACTTTGGTTTTACCATTCGCCACCTAGCCTCTTTTCCCTTGGGTTCCGCAGACTCAAGGGTCATCTTTATTTAAACCCCCGGGCCAGTGCTCCTCTGAGTGTTGGTCCAACCTGTCAGCCGCCGGTGGCCACCAGGGGCAACTCTGGGCTGGCCTACCGGAAGTTTAGACAATCTGAGTGTGCCCTGAGAACGAGATATGTGCAGCTCCTATCGGGATTTGTCGGCACATTCGGGCGGTGTTGCTGGATTTGTTTTAACTTGTCAAAGTTGTCTTGTAGAACCGGGATACCGAGTCTGATCGGAATGTCTCGGGAGAAGGTATATCCTTCGTTGACCGTGAGAGCTTGTCATGGGCTAAGTTGGGACTCCCCTGCAGGGATTTGAACTTTCGAAAGCCGTGCCCGCGGTTATGGGCAGATGGGAATTTGTTAACGTCCGGTTGTACAAAATCTGAAGTTACCTTAATCAAAATACATCAACCGCGTGTGTAACCGTGATGGTCTCTTTCCGGCGGAGTCCAGGAAGTGAACACGGTGTTGGAGTTATACTTGACGTAGGTTGTTCTAGGATCACTTCTTGATCATAGTTGTTCGACCGTGCTTTTGCCTTCTCTTCTCGCTCTCTTTTGCGAATATGTTAGCCACCAAATATGCTAGTCGCTTGCTGCAGCTCCACCTCATACCTTTTACCCTTCCTATAAGCTTAAATAGTCTTGATCGCGAGGGTGCGAGATTGCTGAGTCCCCGTGGCTCACAGATACTTCCAAAACCAGTTTGCAGGTGCCGATGTTATCGAGCAGGTGACGCAACCAAGCTCAAGGAGGATCTCTATGAAGATCTTGTCCTTTATGTTATTTTCGTTCTAGTTGATCAGTAGTGGAGCCCAGTTGGGGTCGATCGGGGACCTTGTCGCATTTGGGGTTCTTCTTTTATTTTGGTTCCGTAGCCGAACCTTGTTTGTATCTGGTTGATGTAATGTTATATTCATGTATTGTGTGAAGTGGTGATTGTAAGCCAACTATGTATCTCTTTCCATTATGTATTACATGGGTTGTGTGAAGATTACCTCACTTGCGACATTGCTTTCAATGCGGTTATGCCTCTAAGTCGTGCTTCGACACGTGGGAGATATAGCCGCATCGAGGGCGTTACAACACTGTCTCGTCCTATCCAGATCTAAACACGATAGCGGTGGCCACACTCTCTCTCTCCTCACTGTTGGTCACAGATCCAGCCGGATCCCCTCCGCTGGGTAAGGAGAGAAGGTGCAAAGTTCATAGGTCGTCCTTGGCGACGGCTCTTACCCACTATCGGCGTTCCCGATCAACGTTCCTTGTCGTTCTCTCCCACGCAACACCGGCTAGGGAGGGCCTCCAACCCCTTCTTCCTCGCTGCCATAGTGTCGGCAGATCTGTCCTCCCGCCGCCCACCTAGCGACATCCCGGCGACCCTCGGGTATAACTTCCTTCGAAACCGGCCTTGCTCTACTTCACCAGCTCCTGGCGTTGTTGCATTTGTATCTTTTACTATTTCTCAGGCCCCCTCGTAGATAGGATCGATTAGCTGTTCGAAAGCCACCTAAATTTTTATTGTTAAGAGGTAAAAGTAGTTCATGCAGTCGAATCTAGTACTACTTGGTTCAAACAGGGAAGAAAGGGGGTGGGGGTGGGGGAGATTTGTTCCCTAAATCTAGGACTTGGTCAAAAGAAGAAATAATGGGGGTGAAAAGTAGCAGAGACTGGCTATCCAACTGGTCTCTTAGTCTAATAGGGAAATAAAGGGAAATGCATTACAAACTCAATATAAATAGATCTATTGGTTGAAAAAGGAAAGAAAGTGGGGATTTGGGAACAAGTCAATAGAGTATGTCCTGCACTAGATTTGCTAGCCTCACACAGTATAAGGTGGCTCTACCGAACAAAAATGGGACCAACCCAGATATCCTGTTATGATGTTTGTTGCCCCGAGCCCCTCTTATGTAATGCCACTGGTAAAATGTAGCAGTCGCCCTGTTAAAAGTAAGGACACGTTAAACTAATGTTGTTTTCAATGTAATGCCTCCAGTAATATGAATCAATGGCACCATTTTTCATGTCCTACTAAATTTCTCATTAAGAATAGTTGCTTCTTTTCGTTAGAAATGCAACAGTCCTGGTCCGCCTACTCTCCCATGCCTGAATACCAACTCTTTAGCAGCTGTTAATGTAATGTTCTGGTAAAATGAAGCAATGGCACCATTAAAGTAATGTCGTATTTAATGGTTGTCATAGTTAATCCTAATGACCACACTAATATCTAGCAATGTTGCTGCTTTAGAAATTGCTACTTTCCTTGTAGGATCGCCATTCAGATAAGTAACATGCTTCTTTTCATTTGATGTATGTTTCATCACTTGTTAGTCACCCTCCTTTCCACCTTTTTGTGGAAACAGAGATATACATTTCACACTAGATCTTAGTTGAACTGCACAAATGATATCCAAATTATAGTTGAACATTCCACAAGCTTCACAACCAACCTTGATGTTGCTCAATTTTATTGCAACTAATGAAGAAGAAGCTGCTAGCTCATGGGAAATTGCTTCATTTTAGGTGAACTGCACAAAAAGGTCCCACGAATTGTATCATCCATGTTGGTGACTGGTGTCATCCCTTCTACGATGGCGTTGACTGCAGATATGGTTACCATCATGAGGTATGTTCTTTTTTGGTCCGACCATTTGCCAAAGATCCTACATGTTGAGTCCGCTCTTATGCTACTGTTTTGGCATTGCCATGATAAAGAAGTAATGTTATTATTTTGCACCTTAATCTAGTGGCACTATAAATTTGAGGCAATCACTACAAAAAAAGACACATCCGTGACATTTTGGGCCGAATGAACTTTTTTTCTGTCATATTTATGACACTTCTTTGACGATAATTGTGACAAAACCTTGTATCATCATAGATGTGGTGGGCTCCTACTTCTATGACAAAAAATCATGACAAAAAATGGGATTTTCGTCCTGGGCGGGCCGGAGACGCAGCTGCATGACATTCTTTGGGCCATCCATGACGGAAAAAACCATGGTAGAAGCGAAGGCGAGGAAAATATCGGGGTGTTCCCGGTTACGGTGGGTGGTCAGGGCCGAGCGATGCACGGAGGTTTGCGCATTTCTCTCGTACACGCATGCGCGTGGGTGCGAGGCGTTGGGCTCTAACTGAACCCGAGCGATGCGTTCGCCTACTGAACCTGAGCGATTGCACTGCAGCCTACGCATTACTGAACCGAGCGATCGATCGATGGCTGTTAACTGAACCCGATCGAGCGATTCCTTCGCTACTGGTGCTAACTGAAGCTGATCGATGCTGCCTCTGGATGAATAGTGAGTATTGCCGGGGGGGGGGTTGGATGAACAGTTCCCAGTGGGGGTGGATGAACAGGACCCCGTGGTGTTACCTCTGGATGAACAGGACCCCGATTGATCGAGCCGGTTGGGCCTGGATGAACAAGACCCCGTGGAGGGTTGGATGAACAGGACCACCCCGTGGAGGGCTAGATGAACAGCAGACGGTGGATGGCTGGATGAACAGTAGCCCATGGAGGGGTGGTTGAACAGGAGCCCGTGGAGAGGGCTAGTTGAACAGTAGCCGGTGGAGTAGCGCGTGGTGGAGGCTGGATGAACAGGAGCCCGTGGATGAACAGTCGCAGGTGGAGGCTGGAGGAGGTCGACGGTGGATGAACAGTACCCTGTGGAGGCTGGAGGGGGTCGATGGTGGAGATGAACAGTATCCCGTTGAGTCCTGTTTTGCGGTATGCCACACCCCTCCCGATGAACAGGACCCCCGTTTCAACCGTAGCGCTCCAACACAAGTCTGTTTCCTCCGTTTTGCGGTACGCGACACCCCTCCCGATCAACAAGACCCAGTTTCGACCGTAGCAGATCTGTTTCCTCCGTTTTGCGGTACGCCAGACCCCTCCCAATGAACAAGATCCCATTTCGAACGTGGTCGGTCGAACAAAGGGCCGTTTCCTCTGTTCTGCTGTACGCCAGGCCTCGTTTCCATCGGCTGTTCCGTCCAAGCCCTCCCGATGAACACGACGACACATTCCGTTCCGACCCGGCCAGTTGACTCCCCATGAACATGACGACGCAGTTCCTCCATTACGACCCAGCCATGTACATGAGCCCTGACCGTACGTATGCGCGAGTAGGCGTTCGAGACCCCGCTCGTATGTACGTACGTGGCCGTATTTTCTTTCTTGCACACTGGCCGTTGTACGTACGTGTACATGCTAGGTGCGCGCCTCTACTACGACACGTGCACGCCTCTACATCGACCAGTATGTACGTACACGTTCGCGACCAGAATGACAACGCTACGTACGCTTCGACCAGGTGGGTCCCGACTGTCAGGCACTTCCTTGCGTGCGAAGATGTAGCTGGTGGGTCCCAGTAGTTAGGGGGGAACGTTTTTTCATGAAATACGGTGGCCCGTCCAGTGGGTCCCCGTTGTCAGGTGGAGGAATAATTATTTTGCGCGTAATAAGGACGCACTTCCTTGTTGCGGCCGTGGACCCAGCTGTCAGCCTCTCCACGTACAGTCCACGTCCGATAGAAGTCGTTCCTTGACCATGTTGACCACGCCACACCGAGAGCACCAGGGCGGTGGACGACGGTGAGGCCTAGGAAGGGGACGACACGGAGCCGGGGAAGACGCGACAGTGGATACCCACGCGTAGAGGAGTATGAGGGTTTAGTGGTTCGCTGCGGTGTGAGACTGCCGTCGCCGCAGAATAACAGGGGGTGTGGGTGAGTAGAGGGATGGCCTGGCCAGTGGTGGGAGTAGTAGGGGGCGGTGAGGCCTCCACCACATCGCAGCCGGCCACAGGAGGCAGGAGCACGAGGCATGACCGGCGCTGGTTTGGGTGGCTGGAGCAAGAAGACGAGATGTTAAAGAAGCACTACGGCCGTTGGATGGACATCGAACGGTCACTGGAGCTAGAATCGTGCATCTTGACTAAGTTGACAAATCCCGCCATCCCCATCAAGTTAGTAGGCCCACAAGTCAGCCTGCCACTATACTGGGTCCCAGCTAGAAGGGGGAGTATTCATTTTTTTGCGTAATAAGGAGGCACTTCCTTGCATGCGAAGATATAGCTGGTGGGTCCGAGCTGTCAGCGGTGGTAACGTTTTTTTCACGAAATACAGAGGCCTTTTCGATGGGTCCCAGATGTCAGGTGGAGGAATCATTATTTTGCGCGTAATAAGGAGGCATTTCCTTGCATGCGGCCATGGACCCAACTGTTAGCCTCTCCACATATAGTTCACTTTAGATGCATGTCGGTCGTTGACCATGTTGACCAGGCCGCGCCGAGAGCACCAGGGCGGTGGACGACGGCGAGGCCTAGGAAGGGAGCAACATGGCGCCAGGGAAGACTCGGCAGTTGTTTCCCACACGGAGGTGAGTACGACTGTACGAGGGTTTACTAGTTCGTCTGCCGTCGCCGGAGAATAACAGCAGGTGTGGGTGAGTAGAGGGATGGCTAGGCCAGCGATGGGAGTACGATGGGGCGGTGAGGCCTGCACGGTAGCACAGCCCGTCGTGGGGAGGAGGGAGCAGGCAGTCCCACCGGCGCTTGTTTGAGTGGCTGGAGCAGGAAGAGCAGAGATTGAAGAAGCACGACGGCCGTTGTATGGACATCCAATAGTCATTGCTTGTCCATCAACCTTTTTTTAGGAAAGCCTCAAATCAGTGGAAAATAGCATACAACCCATCTTTCATTATTTCTAATATTTTACAGCCCATTTGCTAATTCTTAAGGTTTTTTTGGAGCCCATATTCTTTTTGTTAGCATTACAGCCCATATTGTGGCCATGGTTAAAAAATTATAAATTTTTTGTATATTTCGGTGCGGTCCGAACTGTTTTAATCCTGAAATTTTGAGTCACATTCAAATTGATTTTAAACATAAATGTATATAAATATAAATCCAATAAATTGTCCATGCATAAAAATCAATGCAATTTAAAATCTCAAAGTGAAAAAAAGAAATTTGAAACTAATTGCCGGTTTGATGTGTTTTAAAAATGTACAACCCATTTCTCATTACTGATAGGCCATTTTCTCGGCCAGCCGATTGAAGCTCTCCTCGTCTTGAAAGATTTGCAGCCCAATAGGCCTGACAAAGCAACTTACTTGACAAATCACAAAAAACTGGGCTGTGGCCGTGGACCCAGCTGCGACCGTGGACCCAGCTATCAGCCTCTCCATGTACAGTACTCTTCCGATGGAAGTCGGTCGTTGACCACATTGACCATGCCGCGCCGAGAGCACCAAGGCGGTGGATGATGGCGAGGCCTAGGAAGGGGACGATGCGGAGCCGAGGAAGACACGGCAGTGGATGCCCACGCGGAGAGGAGTACGAGGGGTCACTAATTCGGCTGCGGTGTGAGACTGTTGTCGCCACAGAATAACAGGGGGTGTGAGTGAGTAGAGGGATGGCCTGGCCAGCAGTGGGAGTAGTATGGTGGCAGTGAGGCCTACGCGGCTGCACAGCCGGCCACGGGAGGCAGGAGCACGCTGCACGACCGGCGCTGCTTTGGGCGGCTGGAGCAAGAAGGCCAGAGTTTGAAGAAGCACTATGGCCGTTGGATGGACATCGTACGGTCACTGGAGCTAGAATTGTTCATATTGACTAAGTTGACAAAGCCCTCCGTCCCCGTCAACTTAGTAGGCCCACAAGTCAGCCACCCACTATGGTGGGTCCCATCTAGCAGGGGGTATTCATTTTTTTGTGCGTAATAAGGAAGCACTTCCTTGCGCGCGAAGATATAGCTGGTGGGTCCGACCTGTCAGCGGGGGGGATATTTTTTCCGTGAAATACAGAAGCCCTTCCCGTGGGTCCTAGCTGTCAGGTGGAGAATCATTATTTTGCGCGTAATAAGGAGGCATTTCCTTGCGTGCGACCATGGACCCAGTTGTCAGCCTCTCCACCTATAGTCCACTTCCGATGGATGTCGTTCATTGACCATGTTGACCAGGCCGCGTCGAGAGCACCAGGGTGGTGGACGACGGAGAGGCCTAGGAGTACGAGGGTTTACTTGTTCGTCTGCCATCCCCAGAGAATAACAACAAGTGTGGGTGAGTAGAGGGATGGCTAGGCCAGCGATGGGAGTACGGTGGGGTGGTGAGGCCTACGCGGCAGTATAGCCAGCCGCGGGAGGAGGCAGCAGGCAGTCCCGCCGGCACTTGTTTGAGCGGCTGGAGCAGGAAGAGCAGAGATTGAGGAAGCACGACAGCCGTTGGATGGACATCCAATAGTCACTTCTCTCGTGTGCTTTATTTCTAATAATGTATATCCCATTTGCTAATTCTTAAGAATTTTTTTGGAGCCCATCTTCTTTTTGTTAGCATTACACCCCATATTGTGGCCGCGGTTAAAAAGTATACAAAATTTTGCATATTTCGGTGCGGTCACTGTTTTTAATCCCGAAATATCGATTCACATTCAAACTATTTTGAAAAATAATTTATATAAATATAAAATCTAAATAATTGTCCACGCATAAAAATCAATGGAATTTAAAATCTTGTAATGAAAAAAAGTTGAATCTATTTCCCGGTTTGATGTGTTTTAAAAATGTACAGCCCATTTCTGGGCAAACTGAATGAAACTCTCCTCGTCTTGAAAGATTTGCAGCCCAGCAGGGCTGATAAAGCAAGTAGGCCTGGTTTGGGTATTTCTTTAAGAAAAAAGAACTGGGCTAGCCATTTTCAACAAGAAAAAACACAAATGGGATCATGATGTGGTAAACATAAATAAAACCCTGGCTAGACGGGCCACAGCCCCCGCACAGCCCCGTTGTTACCCTGATCCGTCGCTAAAACTAGTATAAATAACAACTGCTTGTTCCTAAAAAAAATAAACTGCGCGACCTGCTGGGTCCCTGGTGTCAGCCGCTCGTAGTGTAATTCTCTCGTTTATTGACTACGTTGACAATGGCGTGAGCCCCAGATGTCCAACCATTAGGAGGAACCATATTTTTGGGCTTGTAATATAGAGGCACTTTCTTGCGTACTGCCATGACGCTGGTGGGTCCCTACTGTCATCCTCTCCATGTACAGTCATCTCCTTGTTCCTCTCGGTTGTTGACGATGTTGACAATGCAAGAGGGCGGCGCACCGTGCACGGCAAGGAACCAAGGCCGCAAGGTGGAGGACGATGGTGAGGCCTCAGACGGAACGAACAGGAGCCGTGGAAGATGCGCTGGTCCAGTCGTAGGCAGAGGGGAGTACGGAGGGTTGACTGGTTCGGGTGCGGGTGCGTGTTGGGGCTGATGTCGCCGGAGAATAACAGGACATGTGGGGGAATAGAGGAAGGGACTGGACAACGTTGGAGGGTACATACGGTAGGGCGGCGGAGGCGCAGCCAGCCATGGGAGGCAGGAGTAGGCGGATCCAACGGGGTGGTTTGGTTTGGGTGGCTGGAGGAAGAAGAAGATAAGAGATAGAAGATACACGAAATTAAAGGACCGGCAGGCAGAATCATTTGTTGAATGGCTAGTGAGTTGACACCACCTTGGATAGGCTATTTCCTCGCAGGTCCCAAATGTTAGAATCCAAATCTGTCAAGGTCATGCAGCCTTTCCTATGAAAATTTACAGCCCATTTGATGTGCTAGTTCGAAATAAGTTTGTGGGTGCTGGTGGGGGCTAATCACTTGGCTTCTGTAATGCACAGCGAGCTCAAGTAGCCGGCGAGAGTGATGTTATTTCCCTTTGTTGGGATTTGTTAGTTGTTACAATATTTCACTCTAAATTAAAGGAGTGGCAAGCCATTTGCCTTGCTTCAAAGAAAATATGACAGTCACAGCCGAGTTGAAAAGGGAAAGGACATCTAACTCCAGCTTGCAAACTGTACAAAAGCACGAGTGTTAATTGTTCATCAGGTTTACAAAAAAACTCAGGTTGAAAAGGGCAACAACATCTAACTCCAGCACTGTTTTCGGCAGTCACACTCAAATGGATCGGTCAGGTCCATAGAATGAACATCCTGGGTCGTAAAATTTACTGGATTATGACCACAATATGTTGTAAATAGAAGCCCCGTACGTTCAGAAGCTCTTTTGCCCACCTGAAACTCCTTTATTTGCTCTTCCACATACCCATCCGTCAAAACCATGCTGCTGATAAACTTAAGCCTGATGGACAATAGTAACCTCGCATTCAGCAGGAAGAATGTGAAAAATCTAGTGTTTGCACGGTTGGCTACATATCGTTCTAGCGTTATTGTCTTCAATCGAATCTCATGAGAACTGAGAAAATCCCGATGCTTACGAATCCACCAATTGGTTATAACTTTCTTACCCTGTCCTCTTGCCTAAATAGACATGAAGATTGAAAACAGTCAAGGTCTAAAAAAAGAGTGTCGAAAGAGCAACAGCTGAATGGTTAATTCACACTATATGCGGGATTCCAATGTGCGTGAAATTATCACCTTTATATACAACTTCTCCAGACATGAAAAGCATTGCAGCAAGCCAATAATCTTGTTCAGATCAAAACTATTCATTTGGATATATAAGATCTTGGCAGAATCCAACACCATTGATAGGCCATCCATGGACAAACTCATCATTGAGCATAAAACATAATATTAGTACAAAATATGTTCTCCAAGATGACATATAACTTATGCACAGAAATTTAAAATGCAGCTTATGGTTACAAGTGTAGATCATAATATAAAGAACCCGAAGAACTATGGAGCCAAACACCATATTCAAATGAGCACAGAGATCATGTATTACACCCAAGGTCTCCAGTTTAGGCGTAGAGAGGACGATTATTTTCAATGGTGAATAACTAGAATCAAGGATCAACCTTTGAAGTGAAGGGGCATCTTGGATGATGAGCTTCCTTCCGTTAAAAGAAATTCCAATTCTTACAAGGTTAGGCGACTTTATTTGGAGACAACCAATTCTAACTGTGAAAACAAGCACAAAGTACTCTAGGGCAGGGCAACTGGAATGGATGATGATATGCAATGAGGCCTCCGATATATGAACCCGCACAAGTGAAAGTTTCTTGAGAAATGGGAGTCGAAGTTTTAGTACTAGATTGTTTGGTAGGTCGCACAGCGCAAAGGTGGTGGTGTGGAGAGAGGAGGAAAACCGCGAGATGGACATCGGTGCTGAGGGCACAGGTAGATGGCGTTCGGTATCTGGTAGGTGATTTCCAGTGGAATAGTAGAACTCAAGCAGCTGTAGTTCTGTGAATTCAGGGGATTTCAGCTAGGCGTCCACCGTGTAGGGCATGGTATGCTTGCTCAGGTAGCATGACAGGATGCAAAGGCTTTGAACGGAGCCCTGGTGGGAGGAGATGATGGCTCTGGGATTTCAAAATCATTGAAGAGAGATAGCTGATGACAGTCGAGATTAAGAGGCATGACGCGCCATAGAGGGCGGGACCGAATTGATAGGACCTGGGTGTGGCAGCAATCCTTGGTGGGGAGTGATACGTCCATTTTTCATCATGCTTTTATATCGATATTTATTGCATTATGGGCTGTTATTACACATTATGTCACAATACTTATGCCTATTCTCTCTTATTTTACAAGGTTTACATAAAGAGGGAGAATGCCGGCAGCTGGGATTCTGGGCTGGAAAAGGAGCAAATATTAGAGACCTATTCTACACAGCTCCAAAAGTCCTGAAACTTCACGGAAGACGTTTTCAGAATATATAAAAAATACTGAGAGCAAGAAGTTCACCAGGGGGGCCACACCCCACCCACGAGGGTGGGGGGCGTGCCCTACCCCCTGGGCGCGCCCCCTACCTCGTGGGCCCCCTAGTGGCCCTCCAATGTCCATCTTCTGCTATACGAAGTATTTCAATGAGAAAAAAATCATAAGCCATCTACTCGGACGAAACTCCGCCGCCACGAGGCGGGACCTTGGCGAAACCAATCTAGAGCTCTGGCAGAGCTGTTCTGCCGGGGAAACTTCCCTCTGGGAGGGGGAAATCATCCAATCGTCATCATCAATGCTCCTCTCATCGGGAAAGGGCAATCTCCATCAACATCTTCATCAGCACCATCTCCTCTCAAAACCCTAGTTCATCTCTTGTATCCAATTCTTGTCTTCAAGTTCGGGATTGGTACTTGTGGGTTGCTAGTAGTGTTAATTACTCCTTGTAGTTGAAGCTAGTTGGTTTAATTGGTGGAAGATCATATGTTCAGATCCTATATGCATATTAATACCCCTCTGATTATGAACATGAATATGCTTTGTGAGTAGTTACGTTTGTTCCTGAGGACATGGGAGAAGTCTTGCTATTAGTAGTCATGTGTATTTGGAATTCGTTCGATATTATGATGAGATGTATGTTGTCTCTCCTCTAGTGGTGTTATGTGAACGTCGACTACATAATACTTCACAATTAATTGGGCCTAGAGGAAGGCATTGGGAAGAAATAAGTAGATGATGGGTTGCTAGAGTGACAGAAGCTTAAACCCTAGTTTATGCGTTGCTTCGTAAGGGGCCGATTTGGATCCATATGTTTCATGCTATGGTTAGGTTTACCTTAATACTTTTGTTGTAGTTGCGGATGCTTGCAATAGAGGATAATCATAAGTGGGATGCTTGTCCAAGTAAGGACAGTACCCAAGCACCGGTCCACCCACATATCAAATTATCAAAGTACCAAACGCGAATCACATAAACGTGGTGAAAACTAGCTCGACAATATTCCCATATGTCCTCGGGAGCCCTTTTCTCTATATAAGAGTTCGTCCAGGCTTGTCCTTTGCTACAAAAAGGATTAGGCCACCTTGCTGCACTTTATTTACTCTTGTTACTTGTTGCTCGTTACAAATTATCCTATCACAAAACTATCTGTTACCACTTATTTCAGTATTTGCAGAGAATACCTTGCTGGAAACTTCTTATCATTTCCTTCTGCTCCTCGTTGGGTTCGACACTCTTACTTATCAAAAGGACTAAGATAGATCCCCTATACTTGTGGGTCATCAAGACTATTTTCTTGCGTCTTTGCCAGGGAGTGAAGCGCCTTTAGTAGGTGGAATTTGGTAAGGAAAAATTTATATAGTGTGCTGAAATTTACTGTCACTTCTTACTATGGAAAGTAATCCTCTGAGGGGCTTGTTCGGGGTATCTTCACCCCGACGAGTAGAGCAAAGAGTTGCTCCTCAACCTACTGAACCTACTGAAAATGAAAATAAAAATGAAAATGTCTGCTTTGAAATTCCTTCGGGTATGATAGAAAAACTACTAGATAATCCTTTTGCAGGAGATGGAACAATGCATCCTGATGAGCACCTAATATATGTTGATGAAGTTTGTGGATTATTTAAGCTTGCAGGTGTACCCAGAGATGTTGTTAAGAAGAAGGTCTTCCCTTTATCTTTGAAGGGAGATGCATCGACATGGTATAGGCTATGTGATGATACGGGGTCATGGAACTACAAATGACTGAAATTGGAATTTCATCAGAAGTTTTATCCTATGCATCTTGTTCATCATGATCGTAATTATATATATAATTTTTGGCCTCGAGAAGGAGAAAGCATCGCTCAAGCTTGGGGGAGGCTTAAATCATTGTTATATTCATGCCCCAATCATGAGCTCTCAAGAGAAATGATTATTCAAAATTTATATGCTCGGCTTTCTCATAACAATCGCACCATGCTCGATACTTCTTGTGCTGGCTCTTTTATGATGAGGACTATTGAATTCAAATGGTATTTATTGGAAAGAATTAAACGCAAATCTGAAGATTGGGACCTCGACGAAGGTAAGGAGTCAGGTATGACACCTAAGTTTGATTGTGTTAAATCTTTTATGGATACCGATGTTTTCCATAAATTTAACACTAAATATGGACTTGACTCTGAGATCGTAGCTTCTTTCTGTGAATCTTTTGCTACGTATGTTGATCTCCCCAAGGAGAAGTGGTTTAAATATCATCCTCCCATAGAAGTAAAAGTAGCTGCACCTATTAATGTTGAAGAAAAGATTATCACTTATAATGATCCTATTGTTCCTACTTCTTATGTTGAGAAACCACCTTTCCCTATTAGGATAAAGGATCATGCTAAAGCTTCAATTATGGTTCGTAAAAACAATATTAAAACTTATACACCTCCTGAGCAAGTTAAAGTTGAACCTAATATTGCTATTGTTAAAGATATTTTGGCTGATAATATTGATGGGCATGTTATTTATTTCTATGATGAAACTGCTAGAATTGCTAAACCTTGTGCTAAAGATAAACCTAGACCGGTGGTAGGCATGCCTGTTCTTTCTGTTAAAATTGGAGATAATTGTTATCATGGCTTATGTGATATGGGTGCCAGTGCTAGTGCAATACCTATTAGCCTATATAGAGAAATTTTGCATGATATTTGCACCTGTTGAGTTAGAAGATATTGATGTCACAATTAAACTTGCCAATAGAGATACTATTTCACCAATGGGAATTGTTAGAGATGTTGAAGTCTTGTGTGGGAAAACTAAATATCCTGCTAATTTTCTTGTTCTTGGTTCCCCACAAGATAGATTTTGTCCCATTATATTTGGTAGACCCTTCTTAAACACTATTAATGCTAAAATAGATTGCAAAAAGGATGTTGTTACTGTCGGTTTAGATGATATGTCTCATGAATTTAATTTCTTTAAATTTAGTAGACAACACCGCGAAGAAGAATTACCTAGTAAGGATGAATTTGTTGGTCTTGCTTCTATTGTCGTGCCTCCTAATGATCCTTTAGAACAATATTTGCTAGACCATGAAAATTATATGTTTATGAATGAAAGAAGGGAAATAGATGAAGTATTCTTTAAACAGGAACCTATTCTGAAACACAATTTGCCTGTTGAAATCCTAGGGGATCCTCCTCCACCCAAAGGTGATCCCGTGTTTGAGCTTAAACCGTTGCCTGATACTCATAAATATGCTTATCTTGATGAGAAAAAGATATATCCTGTTATTATTAGTGCTAACCTTTCAGAGCATGAGGAAGAGAGACTATTGACTCAGAAGAAGCACCGTGCTGCTATCGGGTATACTCTTGATGATCTTAAGGTCATTAGTCCCACTCTATGTCAACATAAAATAAATTTGGAAGAAGATGCTATACCAGTTCGTGATCATCAACGATGGTCGAATCCTAAAATGAAAGAAGTGGTAAGGAAGGAAATATTAAAGCTCCTTGAGGCAGGTATAATTTATCCCATTGCTGATAGTCAGTGGGTAAGTCCTGTCCATTGTGTCCCTAAAAAGGGAGGTATTACTGTCGTTCCTAATGATAAAGATGAATTGATTCCTCAAAGAATTATTACAGCTTATAGGATGGTAATTGATTTCCACAGATTAAATAAGGCTAGTAAAAAGGATCATTACCCCTTACCTTTTATCGATCTAATGCTAGAAAGATTATCCAAACATACACATTTTTGCTTTCTAGATGGTTATTCTGGTTTCTCTCAAATACCTGTATCAGCCAAGGATCAATCAAAGACTACTCTTACTTGCCCTTTTGGTACTTTTTCTTATAGACGTATGCCTTTTGGTTTATGTAATGCACCTGCTACCTTTCAAAGATGCATGATGGCTATATTCTCTAACTTTCGTGAAAAGATTTGTGAGGTTTTCATGGACGTTTTTTTTCCGTCTATGGATCCTCTTTTGATCACTGCTTAAGCAACCTTGATCGAGTTTTGCAGAGATGTGAAGAAACTAATCTTGTCTTGAATTGGGAAAAGTGCCACTTTATGGTTAATGAAGGTATTGTCTTGGGGAATAAAGTTTCTAAAAGAGGTATTGAAGTTGACAAAGCCAAGGTTGATGCTATTGAAAAGATGCCATGTCCCAAGGACATCAAAGGTATAAGAAGTTTCCTTGGTCACGCCAGATTTTATAGGAGGTTCATTAAGGACTTCTCAAAAATTTCTCGGCCTCTGACTAATTTATTACAAAAAGATATACCATTTGTCTTTGATGATGATTGTGTAGAAGCATTTGAAATACTTAAGAAAGCATTGATCTCTGCACCTATTGTTCAGCCACCTTATTGGAATTTACCTTTGAAATTACGTGTGATGCTAGTGATTATGCTGTAGGTGTTGTTCTAGGGCAAAGAGTTGATAAGAAATTAAATGTTATTCAATATGCTAGTAAAACCCTAGACAATGCTCAAAGAAATTACGCTACTACTGAAAAAGAATTCTTAGCATTTGTATTTGCTTGTGATAAGTTCGGACCTTATATTGTTGATTCTAAAGTAACTATTCACACTGATCATGCTGCTATTAAATATCTTAGGGAAAAGAAAGATGCTAAACCAAGACTTATTAGATGGGTTCTCTTGCTAAAAGAATTTGATTTACATATTGTTGATAGAAAGGGAGCTGAGAACCCCGTTGCAAACAACTTGTCTAGGTTAGAAAATGTGCTTGATGACCCACTACCTATTGATGATAGCTTTCCTGATGAGCAATTAAATGTCATAAATGCTTCTCATACTGCTCCATGGTATGCTGATTATGCTAATTATATTGTTGCTAAATTCATACCACCTAGTTTCACATACCAACAAAAGAAAAAGTTCTTCTATGATTTGAGGCATTACTTTTGGGATGACCCACACCTTTATAAAGAAGGAGTAGATGCTGTTATTAGACGTTGTGTACCTGAGCATGAACAGGAACAGATCCTACGCAAGTGTCACTCCGAAGCTTATGGAGGACATCATGCTGGAGATAGAACTACACATAAGGTATTGCAATCTGGTTTTTATTGGCCTACTCTCTTCAAAGATGCCAGTAAGTTTGTCTTATCTTGTGATGAATGTCAAAGAATTGGTAATATTAGTAGACGTCAAGAAATGCCTATGAATTATTCACTTGTTATTGAACCATTTGATGTTTGGGGCTTTGACTATATGGGACCTTTTCCTGCCTCTAATGGTTATACACATATTTTAGTTGTTGTTGATTACGTTACTAAGTGGGTAGAAGCTATTCCAACTAGTAGTGCTGATCATAACACTTCTATTAAAATGCTTAAAGAAGTTATTTTTCTGAGGTTTGGAGTCCCTACATATTTAATGACTGATGGTGGTTCACGTTTTATTCATGGTGCTTTCCGTAAAATGCTTGCTAAATATGATGTTAATCATAGAATTGCATCTCCTTATCACCCTCAGTCTAGTGGTCAAGTAGAATTGAGTAATAGAGAGCTCAAATAAATTTTGCAAAAGACTGTCAATAGGTCTAGAAATAATTGGTCCAAGAAACTTGATGATGCATTATGGGCCTATAGAACTGCATATAAAAATCCTATGGGTATGACTCCGTATAAAATGGTTTATGGAAAAGCATGTCACTTGCCTCTTGAACTAGAATACAAGGCATATTGGGCTATTAAGGAGCTCAATTATGATTTTAAACTTGTCGGTGAGAAGAGGTTATTTGATATTAGTTCACTCGATGAATGGATAATCCAAGCCTACGAAAATGCCAAGTTGTTTAAAGAAAAAGTTAAAAGATGGCATGATAAAAGGATACAAAAGCGTGAGTTTAATGTAGGTGATTATGTATTGCTATACAACTCTCGTTTAAGATTTTTTGCAGGCAAACTTCTCTCTAAATGGGAAGGTCCTTACGTTATCGAGGAGGTCTATCGTTCCGGTGCCATAAAAATCAACAATTTTGAAGGCACAAATCCGAGGGTGGTGAACAGTCAAAGAATTAAACATTATCTCAGGTAATCCTATAAATGTTGAAGCCAATGTTATTGAAACCGTAACCTCGGAGCAATACATAAGGGACACTTCCGGAACGTTTCAGACTTCGAAAAGGAATAGGTATGTGGTACGGTAAGTAAACCGACTCCAAAACCGTTTTTAAGGCAATATTTCTCCATTTTGGAATATTCAGAAAAATAGAAAAATAAGTAGCAGTCCGGGAAGGACACGAGGCCTCCACGAGGGTGGAGGGCGCGCCTGATTACCCACAAGTATAGGGGACAACAACAGCTTTCGAGGGTAAAGTATTCAACCCAAATTTATTGATTCGACACAAGGGGAGCCAAAGAATATTCTCAAGTATTAGCAGCTGAGTTGTCAATTCAACCACACCTGGAACCTTAGTATCTGCAGCAAAGTGTTTAGTAGCAAAGTAATATGATAATGGTGGTAGCGGCAACAAAAGTAAAGACAGCAAAAGTAATGTTTTTGGTATTTTGTAGTGATTGTAACAGTAGCAACAGAAAAGTAAATAAACGTAAACCAGTATATGGAAAACTCGTAGGCACCGGATCAGTGATGGATAATTATGCCGGATGCAGTTCATCATGTAACAGTCATAACATAGGGTGACACAGAACTAGCTCCAATTCGTCAATGTAATGTAGGCATGTATTCCGTATATAGTCATACGTGCTTATGCAAAAGAACTTGCATGACATCTTTTGTCCTACCCTCCCATGGCAGCGGGGTCCTATTAGAAACTAAGGGATATTAAGGCCTCCTTTTAATAGAGAACCGGAACAAAGCATTAGCACATAGTGAATACATGAGCTCCTCAAACTATGGTCATCACCGGGAGTGGTCCCGATTATTGTCACTTCGGGGTTGCCGGATCATAACACATAGTAGGTGACTATAGACTTGAAAGATAGGATCTAGAACTGACATATATTCACGAAAACATAATAGGTTCATATCTGAAATCATGGCACTCGGGCCCTAGTGACAAGCATTAAGCATAGCAAAGTCATAGCAACATCAATCTCAGAACATAGTGGATACTAGGGATCAAGCCCTAACAAAACTAACTCGATTACATGATAAATCTCATCCAACCCATCACCGTCCAGCAAGCCTACGATGGAATTAATCACGCACGGCGATGAGTATCATGAAATTGGTGATGGAGGATGGTTGATGATGACGACGGCGATGAATCCCCCTCTCCGGAGCCTCGAACAGACTCCAGATCAGCCCTCCCGAGAGGTTTTAGGGCTTGGCGGCGGCTCCGTATCGTAAAACGCAATGATTTCTTCTCTCCGGCTTTTTTCTCTCCGAAAGCAAATATATAGAGTTGGAGTTGGCGTCGGAGGGTCATCAGGGGGCCCATGAGGTGGGGGGGGCGCCCGGGGGGGGGGGGGGCGCCCCCCACCCTCGTGAGAAGGGTGTGGGCCCCCTGGTCTTCATATTTGGCGAGGATTTTTTATTATTTTTTCTAAGACCTCCCGTGGAGTTTCAGGTCATTCCGAGAATATTTGTTTTCTGCACATAAAACAACATCATGGTAATTCTGCTGAAAACAGCGTCAGTCCGGGTTAGTTCCATTCAAATCATACAAGTTAGAGTCCAAAACAAGGGCAAAAGTGTTTGGAAAAGTAGATATGACGGAGACGTATCAACTCCCCCAAGCTTAAACCCCTTGCTTGTCCTCAAGCAATTCAGTTGACAAACTGAAAGAAAGAAAGAAAAACTTTTACAAACTCTGTTTGCTCTTGTTGTTGTAACTATGTCAAGCCAACATTCAAGTTTTCATCATAGATCATAACTAACCACATTTGCAATAATTCTCAGGTCCCACAATTACTCATATCAATAGCATAATCAACTAGCAAGTCATAATAATAAATCTCGGATGAAAACACTTTCTCAAAACAATCATAATATGATATAACAAGATGGTATCTCGCTAGCCCTTTCTGAGACCACAAAACATAAATGCAGAGCACCTTTAAAGATCAAGGACTGACTAGACATTGTAATTCATGGTAAAAGAGATCCAATCATAGTCACACCCAATATAAATTAACAGTGATGAATGCAAATGAAGGCTGTGCTCTCCAGCTAGTGCTTTTTAATAAGAGGGTGATGACTCAGCATAAAAGTAAATGGATAGGCCCTTCGCAGAGGGAAACAGGGATTTGTAGAGGTGCCAGAGCTCGGTTTTGAAATAGAGATAAATTGTATTTTGAGCGGTATACTTTCATTGTCAACGTAACAACTAAGAGATGGAGATATCTTCCATGCTAAACACATTATAGGCGGTTCCCAAACAGAATGGTAAAGTTTATACTCCCCTCCACCAACAAGCATCAATCCATGGCTTGCTCGAAACAATGAGTTCCTCCAACATACATCAGGTCCCAGGGGGAGTTTTGTTTGCAATTAATTTTGATTTAGTTTGCATAAAGCATGGGACTGGGCATCCTGGTGACTAGCCATTTTCTCATGAGTGAGGAGCGGAGTCCACTTCTCTTTAGAATAACCCGCCTAACACGGAAGATAAGGACATCCTTTGTTCATACATGAGCTATTCGAGCATACAAAACAGAATATTTATTTGAAGGTTTAGAGTTTGGCACATAAAAATTTACTTGGAACGGCAGGTAGATACCGCATATAGGAAGGTATAGTGGACTCATCTGGAATAACTTTGGGGTTTAAGGGATTGGATGCACAAGCAGTATTCCCGCTTAGTACAGGCGAAGGCTAGCAAAAGACTGGGAAGCGACCAACTAGAGAGCGACAACAGCCATGTACATGCATTAAAATTAATAAACATTGGATGCAAGCATGAGTAGGATATAATCCACCATGAACATAAATATTGTGAAGGCTATGTTGATTTTGTTTCAACTACCTGCGTGAACATGTGCCAAGTCAAGTCACTTAAATCATTCAAAAGAGGATACCACCCCATCATACCACATCATTATCATCTCAATAGCATGTTGGCATACAAGGTAAACCATTATAACTCATAGCTAATCAAGCATGGCACAAGCAACTATGATCTCTAATTGTCATTGCAAACATGTTTATTCATAGTAAGCTGAATCAAGAACGATGGGCTCATCATATTTACAAAAACAAAAGAGGTAGAGTTCATACAAGCTTTTCTCATCGCAGTCAGTCCATCATATATCATCATAATTGCCTTTCACTTGCACGAACGAACAGTGTGAATAATAATAAGAGTGCACGTGCATTGGACTAAGCTGGAATCTGCGAGCATTCAATAAACAGGAGAAGACAAGGCAATATGGGCTCTGGGTTAAATCAACAATAATGCATATAAGAGCCACTTCAACAATTTAATTATGGTCTTCTCCTACTGACCCCCAAAGAAAAGAAATAAAACTATTTACACGGGAAATCTCCCAACAAGCAAAAGAAGAACGAGAAATATTTTTGGGTTTTCTTTTTAATTATTACTACTACAGCAGAAAAATAAACTACTACTAAATTTTTTGGTTTTTCTTAAGGTTTAACAAACACACAAGAAGAAAGCAGGAAAAGGAAAATAGACTAGCATGGATATTACAGTGAAAAAGTATGAGCACTGACAACTAGCAATGAGTGTGTGTGAACATAAATGTAATGTCGGTGAGAAATACGTACTCCCCCAAGCTTAGGCTTTTGGCCTAAGTTGGTCTATGGCCACGGCTGTCCTGGCGGATATCCATAATAATAGTTGTTGGGGTCGTACTGTGATGAAGAGGAATAGTTGGGATCATACTGATGTGCAGCGTTTATTGCCTGCTAAGCTACAGCGTGGAGTCAGGCTGCCTCCGCCCTCCTCTCGTACTCTTCTGCCTCCTCTCTGGTAATAACATATCTTCCTTTTGTCTGTGAATCAAAGAAGGCAGGAGCAGGGAGAGTAATACGAAAAACACGTCGTTTATCAAAAATTAAGCGATATAAGAGAGGTGATTCAGGACTCTCGACAAACTGGCGCGAAGCCATAGAGTTATAATCTAAATATGCATGAGACAACTCCATATCACCCTCAAAATGTCTATTTCAAGAAAATGAGCTAAGCGGGTTGCATAAATTCCTCCAAAGAAATCTCCATTATGTCTATTATGATGCAACCTATGAGCTATAATGGCTCCCATATGTTAAGATTGGTCTCCTAACACAACACTCCTAAGAATGCTAAGATCAGGGACACACATGTGACATGATTCATCCTTAGCATTTATGCATCTACCGTTGAAAAGAGCAAAATAATGTATAGCAGGAAAGTGAATGCTCCCTATGGTAGCTTGCATTATATCTCAGGATTCCCCCACAGTTATACTAGCAAGAAAGTTTCTAAATTCAGATTTAGGGGGATCCCTAATACTGCCCCACGATGGAAGTTCGCAAGAAGAAGTGAAATCCTCTAGGTCCATGGTGTAAGATTTGTCATAAAGATCAAATATGACTGAAGGAGAATTATGCGAAGATGAATACTCAAACCTCCTCACAAATGAACTTGTGAGATCATGATAGTGGGGGCATTTGTTAGCCTCAAAATCCTCAAGACCGGCATTGCGCAAATATGATTTGAATTCTTCTTTAATTCTTGCACGGTCCATAAAATTTTCCGACGGCCATTCGCAAGGCCGTACCGGAGCGTCTCTTGGTGGATCCTCGTCAGCATCGCGCATAGTAATCCTGGGTTCTTGCTTCTTAGAGGAACCACCTTGGAACATCTTCCTAAACATATTGTTTTTCTCTGAAAAATTCTGAAATTTTTAGTAACTTCAAAATAAAAGTAAACCAAATTCAATAATATTGATAGCAACTACTCCTACAAGTGCCTAGAGCCTATATCAAGCATTAGAACTACTTGGAACCATAAAAATTTGACATGCAAGCTCAAGAACATGGTCACCTATGCAGCACAAATTTGCATAGAATAAGGCACTAGAACAAAAACTAATTGGACCAGTGGAGGAGTCACATACCAAGGAACAATCTCCCCAAGCAGTTTTGCGAGAGGTGCTTTGCGCAAGGAGATCGAAAATCACAGCAAAAGTGGCTGGAACTCGTGCTTGAGTTGGTTTTTCGGGTTTGTGTGAGACAGAGGAAGAAGATGGGTGATGGGATAAGTGGAGGAGGGCCACCGTGGGCCCACGAGGCAAGGGGCGCGCCCTATAGGGGGGGGCGCCCACCACCCTCGTGGCCAGGTGGCAGCTCCTCCCGCGGTAATTTTTGCACAGTAAATCCTCAAATATTCCCGAAAAAATCATATTAAATTGGCATGGCATTCTGCGGACTTATATTTTCAGGATATTTTTATATTGCATGGATAAGTTAGGAAACAGACAGAAAAATACTATTTTTACTTTATTTAATATAAATAACAGAAAATATAAAGGGGGTACAGAAGTTTGTGCTTCTAGTTTCATCCATCTCATGCTCATCAAAAAGAATCCACTAACAAGGTTGATCAAGTCTTGTTAACAAACACATTCCGATAATCATGAAACCGGAGAAATTTTGAATAACACTAAGTTACCTCAACGGGGATATGCACGTCCCCTATAATAAGAATATCATATTTCTTCTTGACAGTAGGGAGAGGAAATTCAAAACCTCCAAATATAATCGATGGAATTTTCCCAATAGAATTGATACTATGAACTTGAGGTTGTTTCCTCGGAAAGTGTACCGTATGCTCATTACCATTAACATGAGAAGTAACATTGGCTTTGTTGCAATCAATAACAGCCCCTGCAGTATTAAGAAAAGGTCTTCCAAGAATAATAGACATACTATCATCCTCGGGAATATCAAGAATAACAAAGTCCATTAAAATAGTAACATTTGCAACCACAACAGGCACATCCTCACAGATACCGACATGTATAGTAATTGATTTATCAGCCATTTACAAAGATATTTCAGTAGGTGTCAGTTTATTCAAGTCTAGTCTATGATATAAAGAGAGAGGCATAACACTAACACCGGCTCCAAGATCACATAAAGCAGTTTTAATATAATTTCTTTTGATGGAGAAAGGTATAGTAGGTACTCCAGGGTCTCCAAGTTTCTTTGGTATTCCACCCTTAAAATTATAATTAGCAAGCATGGTGGAAATCTCAGCTTCAGGTATCCTTCTTTTATTAGTAATAATATCTTTCATATATTTAGCATAAGGATTTGTTTTGAGCACATCAGTTAATCTCATACGCAAAAAGATAGGCCTAATCATTTCAGCAAAGCGCTCAAAATCCTCATCATCCTTTTTCTTGGATGGTTTCGGAGGAAAAGGCATGGGTTTCTGAACCCAATGTTCCCTTTCTTTACCATGTTTCCTAGCAACAAAGTCTCTTTTATCATAACGTTGATTCTTTGATTGTGGGATATCAAGATCAACAGCAGGTTCAATTTCTACATCATTGTCATTACTAGGTTGAGCATCATCATGAACATCATCATTAATATTTTTACTAGGTTCATGTTCATTACCAGATTGTGTTTCAGCATCAGACATAGATATATCATTTATATTATCAGGTGGTTCAGCAATAGGTTCACTAGAAGTTTGCACAGTTCTATCATTTTTCTTCTTCTTCTTTTGAGAAGAACTAGGAAGATCAATATTATTTCTTTGAGAATCTTGCTCGATTCTCTTAGGGTGGCCTTCAGGATACAAAGGTTCCTGAGTCATTCTACCAGTTCTAGTAGCCACTCTAATAGCATAATCATTTTTCTTACTATTCATTTCATCAAGCACTTCTTTTTGAGCCTTAAGTACTTGTTCTACTTGAGTGGTAACCATAGAAGCATGTTTGCTAACAAGTTTAAGTTCACCTTTAATATCATCCATATAATCACCCAAGCATCTAATCATATAAGCATTTTCTTTTAATTGTCTACCAAAATAAGCATTGAAGTCGTCTTGCTTAAACATAAAGTTATCAAACTCATCCAAGCACTGACTAGCAATTTTAGTAGGAGGGACTTCAGCTTTATCATATCTATAGAGAGAATTTACCTTTACTACCTGTGTCGGGGTATTGCGATTAGGAGGTTCTTCAGTAAATAAATAATTGAGATCATATGTTTCTTCAACGGGCGATATATTAAGACCATGTATTTCTTCAATAGGAGGTAAATTCTTAACATCTTCGGCTTTAATACCTTTTTCTTTCATAGATTTCTTTGCCTCTTGCATATCTTCGGGACTGAGAAATAGAATACCTCTCTTCTTCGGAGTTGGTTTAGGAATAGGCTCAGTAATTGGAGTAGGGGATGGCTTAGGAGCTGGCTTAGGAGGTGCCCAATTATTTTCATTTGTCAACATATTATTCAATAGAATTTCAGCTTCATCCGGTGTTCTTTCCCTCAAAAGAGAACTAGCACAACTATCCAGGTAATCTCTGGAAGCATTGGTTATTCCATTATAAAAGATATCAAGTATTTCAGGTTTCTTAAGAGGATGATCAGGCAAAGCATTAAGTAACTTGAGAAGCCTCCCCCAAGCTTGTGGGAGACTCTCTTCTTTAATTTGCACAAAGTTGTATATTTCCCTCAAAGCAGCTTGTTTCTTATGAGCAGGGAAATATTTAGCGGAGAAGTAATAAATCATATCCTGGGGACTACGCACACAACCAGATTCAAGAGAATTAAACCATATCTTAGCATCACCCTTTAATGAGAACGGAAATATTTTCAGTAAATAGAGGTAATGTGATCTCTCATTATTAGTGAACATGGCAGCTATATCATTTAACTTAGTAAGATGTGCCACAACAGTTTCAGATTCATAGCCATAAAACAGATCAAATTCAACCAAAGTAATTATATCAGGATCAACAGAGAATTCATAATCCTTATCAGGAACACATATAGGTGAAGTAGCAAAAGTAGGGTCGGGTTTCATTTTATCTCTAAGTGATTCTTTTTTCCATTTAGTTAATAACCTCTTAAGCTCATATCTATCTCTGCAAGCTAAAATAGCTAAAGAAGCATCCCTATTAAAAAGATAACCTTTAGGAATAACAGGCATATTTTCATCATCACTATCATCATCGTATTTAGATTCAATAATTTCTCTTTCTCTACCCCTAGCAATTTGTTCATCAAGAAATTCACTAAGGGGCACAGTAGTATCAGGCATAGAAGTAGTTTCATCATAAGTATCATGCATAGAAGAAGTGGCATCATCAATAACATGTGACATATCAAAACGAATAGCAGAAGCAGGTGGAGGTGTCGCAAACTTACTCATAACAGAAGGTGAATCAAGTGTAGAGCTAGATGGCAGTTCCTTACCTCCCCTCGTAGTTGAGGGATAGATCTTGGTTTTTGGATCTCTCAAGTTCTTCATAGTGTACAGCAGATATAAATCCCAAGTGACTCAAAGAATAGAGCTATGCTCCCCGGCAACGGCGCCAGAAAAAATGTCTTGATAACCCACAAGTATAGGGGATCGCAACAGCTTTCGAGGGTAAAGTATTCAACCCAAATTTATTGATTCGACACAAGGGGAGCCAAAGAATATTGTCAAGTATTAGCAGCTGAGTTGTCAATTCAACCACACCTGGAAACTTAGTATCTGCAGCAAAGTGTTTAGTAGCAAAGTAATATGATAATGCTGGTAGCGGCAACAAAAGTAAAGACAGCAAAAGTAATGTTTTTGGTATTTTGTAGTGATTGTAACAATAGCAACGGAAAAGTAAATAAATGTAAACCAGTATATGGAAAACTCATAGGCACCGGATCAGTGATGGATAATTATGCCGGATGCGGTTCATCATGTAACAGTCATAACATAGGGTGACACAGAACTAGCTCCAATTCGTCAATGTAATGTAGGCATGTATTCTGTATATAGTCATACGTGCTTATGTAAAAGAACTTGCATGACATCTTTTGTCCTACCCTCCCGCGGCAGCGGGGTCCTATTAGAAACTAAGGGATATTAAGGCCTCCTTTTAATAGAGAACCGGAACAAAGCATTAGCACATAGTGAATACATGAACTCCTCAAACTATGGTCATCACCGGGAGTGGTCCCGATTATTGTCACTTCGTGGTTGCCGGATCATAACACATAGTAGGTGACTATAGACTTGCAAGATAGGATCTAGAACTGACATATATTCACGAAAACATAATAGGTTCAGATCTGAAATCATGGCACTCGGGCCCTAGTGACAAGCATTAAGCATAGCAAAGTCATAGCAACATCAATCTCAGAACATAGTGGATACTAGGGATCAAACCCTAACAAAACTAACTCGATTACATGATAAATCTCATCCAACCCATCACCGTCCAGCAAGCCTACGATGGAATTAATCACGCACGGTGGTGAGTATCATGAAATTGGTGATGGAGGATGGTTGATGATGACGACGGCGATGAATCCCCCTCTCCGGAGCCCCGAACGAACTCCAGATCAACCCTCCCAAGAGGTTTTAGGGCTTGGCGGCAGCTCCGTATCGTAAAACGCGATGATTTCTTCTCTCCGGTTTTTTTCTCTCCAAAAGCAAATATATAGAGTTGTAGTTGGCGTTGGAGGGTCAACAGGGGCCCACGAGGTAGGGGGCGCGCCCTAGGGGGGGGCGCCTCCCACCCTCGTGAGAAGGGTGTGGGCCCCCTGGTCTTCATATTTGGCGAGGATTTTTTTTAAGACCTACCGTGGAGTTTCAGGTCATTCCGAGAATATTTGTTTTCTGCACATAAAACAACATCATGGTAATTCTGCTGAAAACAGCGTCAGTCCGGGTTAGTTCCATTCAAATCATACAAGTTAGAGTCCAAAACAAGGGCAAAAGTGTTTGCAAAAGTAGATACGACAGAGACGTATCAGCGCCCTACACCCCTGGGCGCCCCCCTACCTCGTAGGCACCTCGTGAGATTTCCGGACTCCGTTTTCTTACACGACACGTATTTTGGTCGGTAAAAATTCATTATATAATCTCCCGGAGGTTTTGACTACCGGATCATGCAAAAATCTCTTGTCTTTGTTTCGAGCTATTTTTCTGACATATCCAGGTCATCATGTCGTCTTCAAGTGCCCCCAAGGACCAGTTCTTCAAGAAGGTCATCAGCCCCTACCTTGCGGAGGTGCTGCAACACCCTCAAACCATTGAGATGCGTGAGGGGTTGTTGCACATCCGCGATGTTGAGGGACCAAGGAAGACCGGAAGCACAGAGACAAGGCTCGAGGCATTGGAGCAAGAAGTTTTCAAGTGACAGGAGATGGTGGAGCGTGGAATCGATTCCAATCATAGTATGATCACGGAGTTCACCAATAACCACAAGGTGGACATCAAGGACATTGGGGAGGCCATCTTCAAGCTTCATGAGAAAAACGAGCACCTCCAAGCCCAGATCTATGACCTGCAAAATCAAAACTGTGAGTATGAATATAGATTCAAGAGGATGAGTTTGGCTGCAGATTTGAGGTTTCAGGAGACTCCATCAACAAAACCATCACCTTCTCCACCAACAAAGAAGAATTGAGTATCTGGTATGGGCACTCCCCTTGGCAACTGCCAAGCTTGGGGGAGTGCCCCAGTATCATATCACCATCACTTTTATCTTTACCGTTTTTCTTAGTTCAATCCTTTTGATAATATTTTGATCTAGTAGAATAAAAGTTCTTAGTATGATCTAGTTGTGAGTTTTGCTTTATAATCCTTCTATGTAATCGAGTCTGTGAGCTATATATAATGAAGATTAGTGTTGAGTTAAGGGCTTGATTATTTTGCCATGATCCTAAGTGAATAAAAGAAAAGAGAAAGAAATAAAAAGAAACAAAGATATCATAAGGATCTTATGGAGAGTAATGAGCTCACATAGAAAAAGTATGATGAATAAAAGTTGTTGAGAGTTGACAAACATAGTTTTGTTCATCGTTGCAATTAATAGGAAGTAATAAAGAAAGAGAGGTCTTCACATATAAATATACTATCTTGGACATCTTTTATGATTGTGAGCACTCATTAAAATATGACATGCTAAAGAGTTTACTTTGGACAAGGAAGACAACGTAATGGGTTATGTTTTCTTACATCTGAGATAAATTATATTGTCATGGATCATCCAACATGGTTGAGCTTGCCTTTCCCCCTCATGCTAGCCAAATTCATCGCACCAAGTAGAGATACTACTTGTGCTTCCAAATAACCTTAAACTAGTTTTTCCATGAGATTCCACCATACCTACCTATGGATTGAATAAGATCCTTCGAGTAAGTTGTCGTCGGTGCAAGCAATAAAAATTGCTCTCTAAATATGTATGACTTATTAGTGTGGGAGAAAATAAGCTTTATACGATTGTGTGATATGGAAGAAATAAAACTGACGGACTGCATAATAAAGGTCCATATCACAAGTGGAAATATAAAGTGACGTTCTTTCGCATTAAGATTTTGTGCATCCAACCATAAAAGCGCATGGCAACCTCTGCTTCCCTCTGCGAAGGGCCTATCTTGTACTTTTATCTCCTACCTTGCATAAGAGTCATGGTGATCTTCACCCTTCCTTTTTACATTTTATCCTTTGGCAAGCACAGTATGTTGGAAAGATCCTGGTATATATGGCTAATGGGATGTGAGTTTTTATGAACTATTATTGTTGACATTACCCTTGAGGTAAAACATTGGGAGGCAAAACTATAAGCCCCTATCTTTCTCTGTGTCCGATTAAAACTCCATACCCATAAGTATTGCGTGAGTGTCAACAATTGTGAAAGACTATATGATAGTTGAGTATGTGGACTTGCTGAAAAGCTCTTATATTGACTCTTTCCTATGTTATGATAAATTGCAATTGCTCCAATGACTGAGAATATAGTTTGTTAGTTTTCAATGAAGTTTATGATTCATACTTGGAATTGTGATTGAATTATTACCCTAGCATAAGAGATCATATGACAAGAATTTATGTAAGTTGATGTTCTAAGAATGATCATGATGCCCTCATGTCCGTATTTTACTTTTATCGACACCTCTATCTCTAAAAATGTGGACATATTTTTCGATTTCGGCTTTCGCTTGAGGACAAGCGAGGTCTAAGCTTGGGGGAGTTGATACGTCTATTTTGCATCATGCTTTTATATCGATATTTATTGCATTATGGGATGTAATTACACATTATGTCACAATACTTATGCATATTCTCTCTTATTTTACAAGGTTTACATAAAGAGGGAGAATGCCGGCAGCTGGGATTCTGGGCTAGAAAAGGAGCAAATATTAGAGACCTATTCTGCACAGCTCCAAAAATCCTGAAACTTCACGGAAGATGTTTTCGGAATATAAAAAAATACTGAGAGCAAGAAGTTCACCAGGGGGGCACCCCTTGCCCATGAGGGTGGGGGCGCGCCCTACCCCCCTGGGCATGCCCCCCTACCTCGTGGGCCCCCTGGTGGCCCTCCGATGTCCATCTTCTGCTATATGAAGTCTTTCAATGAGAAATAATCATAAGCCATCTTCTCGGATGAAACTCCGCCGCCACGAGGCGGAACCTTGGCGGAACCAATCTAGGGCTCTGGCAGAGCTGTTCTGCCGGGGAAACTTCCCTCTGGGAGGGGGAAATCATCGCCATCATCATCATCAATGCTTCTCTCATCGGGAGAGGGCAATCTCCATCAACAGCTTCATCAGCACCATCTCGTCTCAAAACCCTAGGTCATCTCTTGTATCCAATTCTTGTCTTCAAGTCCGGGATTGGTACCTGTGGGTTGCTAGTAGTCTTAATTACTCCTTGTAGTTGATGCTAGTTGGTTTAATTGGTGGAAGATCATATGTTCAGATCCTATATGCATATTAATACCACTCAGATTATGAACATGAATATGCTTTGTGAGTAGTTATGTTTGTTCCTGAGGACATGGGAGAAGTCTTGCTATTAGTAGTCATGTTAATTTGGTATTCGTTCGATATTTTGATGAGATGTATGTTGTCTCTCCTCTAGTGGTGTTATGTGAACGTCGACTACATAACACTTCACCACTAATTGGGCCTAGAGGAAGGCATTGGGAAGTAATAATTAGATGATGGGTTGCTAGAGTGACAGAAGCTTAAACCTAGTTTATGCGTTACTTTGTAAGGGGCTGATTTGGATCCATATGTTTCATGCTATGGTTAGGTTTACCTTAATACTTTTGTTGTAGTTGCGGATGCTTGCAATAGAGGTTAATCATAAGTGGGATGCTTGTCCAAGTAAGGACAGTACCCAAGCACCGGTCCAACCACATATCAAATTATCAAAGTACCGAACGTGAATCATATCAACAAGATGAAAACTAGCTTGATGATATTCCCATGTGTCCTCGGGAGTGCTTTTCTCTACATAAAAGTTTTTCCAGGCTTGTCCTTTGCTAAAAAAAGGATTGGGACACCCTGCTGCACTTTATTTACTCTTGTTACTTGTAGCTCGTTACAAATTATCCTATCACAAAACTATCTGTTACCACTTATTTCAGTACTTGCAGAGAATACCTTGCTGGAAACTGCTTATCATTTCCTTCTACTCCTCGTTGCGTTCGACACTCTTACTTATCGAAAGGACTACGATAGATCCCTATACTTGTGGATCATCAGGGAGAAGCGAGATGATCTCCCTAAGGACGGCATCCGAGCCATGGGACCTCCCGCCACCAGATATCATCACCAGCTCTGTATCAAAAGGATCCTGGCTCTGGTTAAAGTCCTCCCCTTTCCTCGCCTTCCCCTCGTCTCTGTACTTCACAAGCTTGTGGTGGGAGGACTTGTTGGTGAAGCTCTCTGGACGATCTAGGTCAGACTCCGTGAATGGCTTGGCCTTCTTGTACGGGGCCATATGGGCCATGCCATAGAGGTCGAACAGACTTGGCACAGGCTTTCTTGTGGTGGTGTGCCTGAGAGAGAGGAACAAAATATTAGTTAAGGGCTCAAGCTAGCATGAAGAATGATATTGCTATGTAAATAGGTCATTTTGGAGCTAACAAAGGTTATTATGTCATTTTCGAGGAAAATAAGCTGAGTTTAGGTCATTTTCGAGGTAACCAAGATTATTGTGCCATTTTGACCAAAGTATGCTAATTATGTCATTATTGAGCTATCCAAGGTTATTATGTCATTTTAGAGCTAATTATGTCATGAATGAACTAGCTAAGATTAGTTTAGGTCATTATTGAGCTATCAAAGGTAGTTATGCCATTTTTTAGTAACCTTAGCATATTAAGTCATTTTAGAGAGCTATCTAAGGTTATTATGTCATTTATAGCTAAATATGTCATGAATGAACTAGCTAAGATTAGTTTAGGTCATTATTGAGCTATCGAAGGTAGTTATGCCATTTTTAACTAACTAAAGCATATAAAGTCATTTTATAGAGCTATCTAAGGTTATTATGTCATTTTGGAGCTAAATATGTAATAAATGAACTATCCAAGGTAGTTATGCCAATTTTTAACTAACAACGCATATTAAGTAATTTTGGAAGGGATAACTGCTAGCATGAAGAATGAAATTGAAGGCTTCCTACCTCTCCCGTTGCCACGTCCATCTCAACCAGCCTTCTTCGTCCTCCCCCGACCTCTCCCAGCCTTAGAAGAAGCGCCCGCCGCAGCTGTCTACATACTGTATAGTAGCGCTCTCTAGAGGGGCTTGGCTGGAATAATGGAACCACCCCTCCCAGTAGCACTTGTAGGAGGCTCGGGGTGCTCTGGACCCTTGCCCACCATCCTGTCAACACCTGCAATGAGAAAAAGTAAACGAAATTGGTACAACATAAAAAATTTGGATACCTGACATGAATATAATAATATGTATATAATTTAAGTGTATCATCATCATGAACATAGTAAAAATACACCCGATCAACACAAATATATATGATGTTTTACATAAGAAAATCGAAAAATATACAACCTAGAGCACAAATATATGACCCCGTCGGGGTCGGGGTCGGGGTGTGGTTGTGGCGTCAGGCTGTTGGGGTCGATCAGGGTGTCAGGGTGTCGGGGTGTCGGGGTCGGGGTCGGGGTGTGCTGTCACGGTGTCTGGGTGTGGTGTCAGGGTGTCGGGGTGTCGAGGTGTCAGTGGTCGGGGTCGGGGTCGGGGTGTCGGTGGTCGGGGTGTCAGGGTGTCGGGGTCGGGATGTCGTGTCAGGGTCGGGGTGTTAGGGTGTCGGGGTCGGGGTCGGGGTCGGGGTGTGGTCTCAGGGTGTCGGGGGTCGATTTAGTTTTGTTAGTTTCTTTTTCTTCTCCTCCTCTCCTCTTTATTCGTCTTCTTCTTATTCTCCTCCTCTTCCTCCCTCCTCCGCCGCCTCCTCCTCCTCCTCCTCTTCTTCTTCTTCTTCTTCTTCTTCTTCTTCTTCTTCTTCTTCTTCTTCTTCTTTCTTCTTCTCCCTCCTCCTCTTCCTTCCTCCTACTCCTTCTTCTAAACTAAAACTAAAACTAAAACAGAAACTAAAACTAAACTAAAACTAATCTAAAATAAACTAAAACTAAAATACTCTTCTTCTTCTAAACTAAAACTAATCTTTTTCTTCTTCTTCTAGACTAAAATACTCTTCTTCTTCTTCTTCTTCTAAACAAAAACTAAAACTAATGTAAAATAAACTAACCGAAAATAAACTAAAACTAAAACTAAAACTAAACTGAAACAATAACTATAACTCTAACTAAAACAGAAACTAAACTAAAAGAAACTAAAAAAACTAAACTAAAAAAAGGGGGAGAACTCACCTGCAGGGATCGCCGGAGGAGGCGGCCGCCCGGTGGAGGGGGAGGCCAGACGGCCGCGGCGGAACGGTGCGGGGATGGCGACGCAGGGGAGGGGGGGGGGTGGCTGGACGGCCGCGACGTGGCTGACTCATGTGGAAGGGGAGGCGGGGGCGCGGTGGAGGTCGGGGCGCCGCAGGGGAGGGGTGCGGGCAGGTGGGGCGGCCGGCTATGGCGAACGGGGTCGGTGGCGGTGCGGATCGGTGATGGCGACGCAGGGGAGGGGGCGGGGGGTCGGGCCGACGTGGAAGGGGCGGCGGGGGCGCGGTGGAGGTCGGGGAGGCGCAGGGGAGGGGTGTGGGGCGGCCGGCTACGGTGGACAGGGTCGTCTACGGCGGCGCGGGTGTGGGTCGAGGGTGTCGGGTACAGAGAGAGAAGAGAGAGAGGATGGGGTGGGACGACCGTTTACGTACCCATCTCTTTGTCGTTCGCTGGCAGGCGACAAAGAGGTGGGGCCGTTGGGTCGTTACGATTTAGACCTCCACTGGAGCCCACCCACCTCTTTGCCGTCAGCTGGCGGACGGCAAAGCACTAGCTGATGGCGAAGGACCTCTTCGCCGTACGTTGTCTCTTTGTTGTCCGCTTCCTCAAAGAGGACGGCATAGGACCTTTTTGTCGTTAGCTGGCAGACGGCAAAGAGGCGATGGACGGCAAAATGCCAGATTCCAGTAGTGAAGAACTATATAGTGTGCGAATAACTTTGAAAGATGGTCGCTGGATGAAGCTAATCCGACAGTGCAGAGATGGAAAATCTGAGCACTACTGGACGTTGGATATCATCAACATTCCACCAGATCTTCCACATGTACAATTTAGAAGACTCCATGGTTGAACTTAAGCATAATGCACAAACCTCAAAACACAAGCACTTCTCCTTTGTTCTAGAATCTTCCGTATCATAATTGATTTTTTTCTAAATGAATTGCCATTATTTGTTTTTTTGCTTTATGCTTTACAATGCACAACCCCATGAATCTTAACATTTTTATAAAACTAATTGATTTTGAATGAGATGAACTATAAGAACTAAACGAACATCTACATCATGCATATATGACTCAAAGCTTTACATGCTATAGTGTGTATTTATTCATAATTTGGTTTTGAAATCTCATGCGTTCAACACATGTGTACCTTACTAGTTTTGAGTAGAGTAGAAAATTTCATGCGGCCCAAGGTACATCAAAATGCAGGGCCCATGTATCATTGCCTTTCGGTCAAACCTACGTCCACAATTTTTTGTACGTACTATATCTCCACTCGTCCCCGAATCCAAAATGTTGCCTCGTTCCCCTAAAACCAAGCGGCCCACACATATTTAAGGCATCGACTCGAACTCAATCCCTCTCCCGTTTACTACGGTGTGGCCCCGCACGCCATAGTAGTACTCCTACAAACCCTACCGCCACACGCATCATCGATTTTCTTCAAGAGGACAAGGGAGGAGCCGATTTGTAGTGGAGGCGTTTTCAAAAAAATGATCTATAGTGGAGACCCCTACCCTAGGGTGCCCTAGGTAGCTGTCTCACGCATCATTGGTTTTATCTTTTCTTTATGCTCTTGCGCCTGTGACGCCCCCGATTTGACCGTACACTAATCATACACGCAAACGTGTACGATCAAGATTAGGGACTCACGGGAATATATCACAACACAGCTCTACAAATAAAAATAAGTCATACAAGCATCATATTACAAGCCAGGGGCCTCGAGGGCTCGAATGCAAGAGCTCGATCATAGACAAGTCAGCGGAAGCAACAATATCTGAGTACAGACATAAGTTAAACAAGTTTTCCTTCAGGAGGCTAGCACAAACTGGGATACATATCGAAAGAGGCGCATGCCTCCTGCCTGGGATCCTCCTAAACTACTCCTGGTCGTCATCAGCGGGCTGCACATAGTAGTAGTGTAACACCCCGGATATGATTTACCTAATGTGTAATCCAACTCTTGCCGTTTCTGGCGTTAAGTTATTTTATTTCTCTCGGGTTCGGGTTTTTGTCTCCATGTGTTGTTGTTGTGTCATGCATCTCATATCATGTCATCATGTGCATTGCATTTGCATACATGTTCGTCTCATGCAATTGAGCATTTTCCCCGTTGTCCGTTTTGCATTCCGGCGCTCCGTTCTCTTCCGGTGGTCATTTCTATCTTTCTTTCGTGTGTGGGGATTAAACATTTCCGGATTGGACCGAGACTTGCCAAGTGGCCTTGGTTTACTACCGGTAGACCGCCTATCAAGTTTCATACCATTTGGACTTCCTTTGATGCTCCAACGGTTAACCGAGGGACCGAAAAGGCCTTGTGTGTGTTGCAGCCCAAAACCCCTCCATTTAGGCCCAAAACCGACGAAAACCCTCTCCATCATCTAGAGCGTTCGATCACGATCGCGTGGCTGAAAACCACACCTCATTTGGACTCTCCTAGCTCCTCCTATGCCTATTTAAAGGTCCCCTCCGAGATCCACGTTTCTTCTTCCCACCGAAACCCTAGATCCACTCCATCCACCGCCGCCGGACAAAACCTGCAGTCCGGACATTGTCCGCCCACCGCCGCCGACCTACCGGGCGCGCCACGTGGCAGTGGGCGCCCCACATCGCCGCCGTTTCCGCGCGGGCCCGCCCGGCCCGCGTTGAGCCCCCGCAGCCCATCCGCAGCACCGCCGCCTACCTCCTTCGCCCCCGCGGCCAAGCCAACTCGCCGGCTGGCGCCGCCACGCCAGCACCTCGCCGCCCGACGCTGCAACTCGCCGCCGACGTTGCCCCTCGCCACCGCGGCCAGCACTGGCGATGCCCGCGGCCACCCCGGGCCATACCTCCTCCTCCACGCCTTCACCTCCTCCGACCGGCCTTCCAACTCCGGCGAGGTCGTCAAGTCCGACTCCGGCCAACCTCGAAGTCCGTGCTCCGATCCGGATCTAGATCTGGGAATAGCACCTCGGTTGAGTTTTTCTCAGAAAACCCTAATTTTATTGCCATGTTCATCGTGCCGTAACTTTGCATCCATAGATCCGTTTTGGGCGTGTAGCATATCAAAATGTTCGTCTCAGAGAGTACATCATTTATTCTCATTGTATCATTTCCTTTTGAGTTCATCTTGATGCCCTAAATGCTGTTGGAAGAGTGCTATTTGAGATAATTGTCAGATCTGCTGCTCCAAATAGCTATTTGTCATTTTTGCCATGATTATTGTGTGCATGATATGCTCATGAGCTCTACATGTGTTTTGTTACATGCTTTTCCATCTTTACAGAGATGCAACCCATGTATTTTTGTGACGTGTGTGGTGACTAGCACAAGCTTGCAAAGTGGAGCATTCGTTAATGCTGATTTCAGGGAGTTAGCAATTCCACTAAGTCCTTGATCTGTTTTGATCAATATGCCATAAGTTCATGTTGTTTCCTAGTGATCCGTGCCTCTTTTGAGGATGATTAGTAAGGATGTTCTATTAATCTTGTAGTGCTCAATCCATCCGTGTCTTCGTTTGCAATTATGGAGCACCCTAGCTTCGGTCAATCGAGCTCTACTTTTGCTATTTCGTGAATCTGGGAAGATTGTCTACTTGTTAGCGGTTTTGTCGAGGATGTTGTAGTTGATCCGTGCATGCTATGTTATTGTTCTTACCATTTCTAGCTTGTATAATGTGTATTCTTGGTGGGTGTATGCTTAGATTGTCAGGACATGCTCTGTAGTGAGTGCATCGAGCTCGTAAACATGCCTACTTGATATCTGATTTGCATGCTCTAGTTTTTTCACCAAGTCTGTGATCTGTTTATGTTCTTGCCATGTTCACATGCTTGCAATTGTATTTTCTGATCCCTTTTGACTCAAGGTCACTAAGGGATTTTTGATAAGCTATTTGAGTAGCTCCATGCCAAGTCTTTCTTTGCCAACTTAAGTTCCTGTAGCATATAGTTTTCTTGCTCCAAAGTGTGCTACCTGATCTGAAATTCCAGACAAGTGTTAATTTCACTAAGTCCGAGATCTGTTTACCAATTGCACTTTTGCCATGCCTGTTTGAACATGTTATTCAATGAATTGGCCGTAGCTCGGTGTTTATCTTTTGTTAAGCATCATGAATGGATCCCTGCCATGTATTTTGTTGCCATGTTTGAGTGCTGTAGCATGTTTGTCTTGTTGCATTTAGTTGGATACTTGATGTTTATCGCCGCAGCTCAATTGGCGGAGCTGTACACCTCTCGGATTGTCTCTCTGCACGGTATTCCACAAGTGATCTCTTCAGACTGTGGCAGCATCTTTACCTCCAAGTTTTGGGATTCTTTTCAGAAGGCCATGGGCACCAACATCCTCTTCAGCACAGCTTTCCATCCTCAAACTAGCGGTCAAGTCGAGCGTGTCAATCAGATTCTTGAAGATATGCTCAGGGCTTGTGTGATCTGCTTCGGCATGAAGTGGGAGGACTGTCTTCGGCATGAATTCTCCCCATTCGAAATTATGTATGGCAGGAAGTGTCGTACCCCTCTCAACTGGTCTGAAACCGGTGAACGTCAACTTCTGGGAAATGACCTAATCACAGAGGCAGAGGAAAAGTGAAAAGTCATTCGAGATAACCTCAAAGCAGCGCAATCACGTCAGAAGAGCTACTATGATAGTAAGCACGGTGATTTGGCCTTCGAGATCAGAGATCATGTTTACCTCCGCGTCTCTCCAATGAAAGGTACTCGTCGCTTCAGTATCAAAGGGAAGCTTGCCCCTAGATACGTGGGACCTTTCAAGATTGTCAGCAAGAGAGGCGATCTCGCCTATCAACTCGAGCTTCCTTCAAACTTTGCAAATGTGCACGAGGTGTTCCATGTCTCTCAGCTCCGTAAGTGCTTCAAGACTCCTGAACGCACTATCAACTTCGAAGACATTGATCTCCAAGAAGATCTCTCTTATCATGAGCACCCCGTTGCTATTCTTGAAGAGACTGAACGCAAGACACGCAATAAGTCAATCAAATTCCTCAAAGTCAAGTGGTCACACCATTCCGACTGTGAAGCTACCTGGGAACATGAGGATCACCTCCGTTCTGAGTACCCGGCGTTCTTCCAGTCCTAGATCTCGGGACGAGATCCTTTCGTAGTGGTGGAGTGTTGTAACACCTCGGATATGATTTACCTAATGTGTAATCCAACTCTTGCCGTTTCTGGCGTTAAGTTATTTTATTTCTCTCGGGTTCGGGTTTTTGTCTCCATGTGTTGTTGTTGTGTCATGCATCTCATATCATGTCATCATGTGCATTGCATTTGCATACGTGTTCGTCTCATGCAATTGAGCATTTTCCCCGTTGTCCGTTTTGCATTCCGGCGCTCCGTTCTCTTCCGGTGGTCATTTCTATCTTTCTTTCGTGTGTGGGGATTAAACATTTCCGAATTGGACCGAGACTTGCCAAGAAGCCTTGGTTTACTTCCGGTAGACCGCCTATCAAATTTCATACCATTTGGACTTCATTTGATGCTCCAACGGTTAACCGAGGGACCGAAAAGGCCTTGTGTGTGTTGCAGCCCAAAACCCCTCCATTTAGGCCCAAAACCCTCCATTTTGCCATGTTCACATGCTTGCAATTGTATTTTCTGATCCCTTTTGACTCCAGGTCACTAAGGGATTTCTGATAAGCTATTTGAGTAGCTCCATGCCATATCTTGCTTTGCCATGTTAAGTTCCTGTAGCATATAGTTTTCTTTCTCCAAAATGTGCTACCTGATCTGAAATTCCAGACAAGTGTTAATTTCACTAAGTCTGAGATCTGTTTACCAATTGCACTTTTGCCATGCTTGTTTGAACCTGTTAATCAATTAATTGGCCGTACCTCAGTGTTCATCTTGAGTTAAGCATCATGAATGGATCCCTGTCATGTATTTTGTTGCCATGTTTGAGTGCTGTAGCATTTTTGTCTTGTTGCATTTAGATGGATACTTGCTGTTTATCGCAGACCGGTGCCATATTTGTTTTGCTTGCCATTTCCAAACCGTGTCTCCGATTCCGGCATTCTCTATATCGTTTTCAAGCGAAATCATCTCACCTTTCCAGTGGCACACTTGGATTTCCAAGTTGAGGCCAGGTTCATTCATTGCTTGTCAAATGTTGCATATGCATCACGTCTCGCATCCCGCATAGCATACCATGTTGCATCATGTTGTTTGAGCTTTGCACGTGGTTGATTGTGTTCTTGTTGCTTGTTTGTCTTGCTTGGATAGATCCGGGAGACGAGTTCCCTAACGAGGAGCCCGTTGAGTTTGCTTTCGAGGATCCAGTCAACTCTGACAACTTTGCAGGCAAGATGATCATACCCTCGAAATCACTTCTATCTTTGCTTTGCTAGATGCTCGCTCTTTTGCTATGCCTATGCTACGATGCCTACCACTTGCTTATCATGCCTCCCAAATTGCCATGTCAAACCTCTAACCCACCATGTCCTAGCAAACCGTTGATTGGCTATGTTACCGCTTTGCTCAGCCCCTCTTATAGCGTTGCTAGTTGCAGGTGAAGATTGGAGACCGTTCCTTGTTGGAACATTATTTTCTTGTTGGGATATCATTATATTATCTTGTTATCTTAATGCATCTATATACTTGGTAAAGGGTGGAAGGCTCGGCCTCTCTCCTAGTGTTTTGTTCCACTTTTGCCGCCATAGTTTCCGTCATATCGGTGTTATGTTCCCGGATTTTGCGTTCCTTACGCGGTTGGGTGATAATGGGAACCCCTTGACAGTCCGCCTTGAATAAAACTCCTCCAGCAATGCCCAACCTTGGTTTTACCATTTTCCACCTAGCCTTTTTCCCTTGGGTTTCGCGGACTCAAGGGTCATCTTTATTTTAAACCCCCGGGCCAGTGCTCCTCTGAGCGTTGGTCCAACCTAGAGCACCGTGCGGGGCCGTCCCTTGGCAACTTGGGTTACGTTGGCTCCCGTACGCTTAGCTTATCCGGTGTGCCCTGAGAATGAGATATGTGCAGCTCCTATTGGGATTTGTCGGCACAGCGGGTGGTGTTGCTAGACTTGTTTTACCATTGTCGGAGTTGTCTTGTAGAACCGGGATACCGAGTCTGATCAGAACGTCTCGGGAAAAGGTATATCCTTCGTTGACCATGAGAGCTTGTCATGGGCTAAGTTGGGACTCCCCTGCAGGGATTTGAACTTTCGAAAGCCGTGCCCGCGGTTATGGGTAGATGGGAATTTGTTAATGTCCGGTTGTAGATAACTTGAACCTTAACTTAATTAAAAAGAATCAACTGTGTGAGTTACCGTGATGGTCTCTTCTCGGCGGAGTCCGGGAAGTGAACACGGTGTTGGAGTAATGCTTGCCGCAGGTTGTTCTCTAGTTATTCGTTCACGCTTTTCCTTCTCTTCTCGCTCTCTTTTGCGAACAGGTTAGCCACCATACATGCTAGTCGCTTGCTGCAGCTCCTCATATTACCTTGCCTTACCTATAAGCTTAAATAGTCTTGATCGCGAGGGTGCGAGATTGCTGAGTCCCTGTGACTCATAGATTACTTCCAAACCAGATGCAGGGCCTGATGACTCCGTTCCAGATGATGCGCTTGAGCTCAAGTGGGAGTTCGACGAGGACTCACGCCGTTACTATGTGTCTTTACCTGATGATCAGTAGTGGTGCCCAGTTGGGGCGATCGGGACCGTGTCGCATGTTGGGTTGATCTTTTATTTTGGCACCGTAGTCGGGCCATGAGTGATTGGATGATGTAATGCTATTTATGTACTTTTTTTGATGTGGCGAGTGTAAGCCAACTATGTTACCTTCCCCTTTTATTATCTATATTACATGGGATGTTGTGAAGATTACCTTACTTGCGACATTGCTTTCAATGCGGTTATGCCTCTAAGTCGTGCTTCAACACGTAGGAGATATAGCCGCATCGAGGGCGTTACAAGTAGGCACCTCCAGTGTAGTAGGAGTCGTCGTCAACGGTGGCGTCTTGCTCCTGGACTCCAACGTCTGGTCGCAACAATCGGGTATAGGAAGGGGGAAAAGGGGGAGCAAAGCAACCGTGAAGGCTCATCCAAAGTACTCGCAAGCAAGGAGCTACACTACATATGTATGCATTGGTATCAAATGGAAAAGGCTATCATATGTGGACTGAACTGCAGAATGCCAGAATAAGAGGGGGATAGCTAGTCCTATCAAAGACTACGCTTCTGGCAGCCTCCATCTTGCAGCATGTAGAAGAGAGTAGATGGTAAGTTCACCAAGTAGCATCGTGTAGCATAATCCTAACCGATGATCCTCCCCTCGTCGCCCTGTGAGAGAGCGATCACCAGTTGTATCTAGCACTTGGAAGGGTGTGTTTTATTAAGTATCCAGTTCTAGTTGTCATAAGGTCAAGGTACAACACCGGGTCGTCCTTTTACCGAGGGACACGACTATTCGAATAGATCAACTTCCCTATAGGGGTGCACCACATAACCCAACACGCTCGATCCCATTTGGCCGGACACACTTTTCTGGGTCATGCCCGGCCTCGGAAGATCAACACATCGCAGCCCTACCTACGCAAAACAGAGAGGTCAGCACGCCAGTCTAAATCCTATGGCACAGGGGTCTGGGCCCATCGCCCATTGCACACCTGCACGTTGCGTACACGGCCGGTGAGCGGACCTAGCAACCTCCATTACAAAGGAAGTTGCGTTACGCGGTCCAACCCGGTGCGCGCCGCTCAGTCGCTGACGTCAAGAAGGCTTCGGCTGATACCACGACGTCGAGTGCCCATAACTGTCCCCGCGTAGATGGTTAGTGCGTATAGGCAAGTAGCCAGACTCAGATCAAATACCAAGATCTCGTTAAGCGTTTTCAGTATCCGCGAACGCCGACCAGGGCCAGGCCCACCTCTCTCCTAGGTGGTCTCAACCTGCCCTGTCGCTCCACCTCAAAGTAACAGTCGGGGGCCATCGGGAACTCAGGCCCACCACTACCTGGATGGAGCCACCTGCCCCTTCAGCCCCCATCTTCGAACAGTATCATAAGTAATGTAACAGTGTAAAGCATATAGTATATGCCCGTGATCACCTCCCGAAGTGATCACTGCCCAGTAGTATAGCATGGCAGACGCACAAGAGTGTAGGGCCACTGATGGAACACTAGCATCCTATACTAAGCAGTAGGATAGTAGGTAAGGGTAACAACAGTAGTAGCAAGGACAGGCTATGCAACAGTATAGGATTAACTGAAAGCAGTAACATGCTACACTACTCTAATGCAAGCAGTATAGAGAAGAATAGGCGATATCTGGTGAACAAGGGGGGGCTTGCCTGGTTGCTCAGACAAGAAGGAGGGTCATCGGTGACGTAGTCGACCACAGGGGCATCAGCATCGTCACGGGGTCTACCGAAGAGAAGAAGGGGGAGAAACAGTAAATACATAGCAAGCAGGTGTATAACATGACAACAGGCAGAGCTAAACGTGTTCTAACACGATATGAGGTGATACCGGTGAAGGGGGAAACATCCGGGAAAATATCCCCAGTGTTTCGCGTTTTCGGATAGATGAATCGGAGGGGGAATGTTGCGTGTTTGCTATGCTAGGGATGTGTGGCGGACGAACGGGCTGCGTATCTGGATTTGTCTCGTTGTTCTAAGCAACTTTCATGTACAAAGTTTTTTCATCCGAGCTACGGTTTCTTTTATATTAATTTTAAAAGATTTAAATCAATTTTAGGATTTATTTATATTCCCAATTTAAATCAGTAATTACTTTTGTCACATAGTGCAGTGCCAGCCACAGTGTATTACATGTGGGATCTGGTCAAAAGTCAATAGTCCAGACAGCAGTTGACTAGGTCAACGTTGACTGGTCAAACAAGCTGGTGGGACCCAGCTGTCATAGAGACATTGAAAATTAACAGTTTAAATAATTTAATAGATTAGATGGGGCCACAAGTCATTGACTTCGATATTCTTAAACAGGCTTTTAAATGAAAAGGGGCCACATGTCATTTTCAGTTATTCAACTAAACAGTTTTATTAGGTTCTAAGTACGTGGTTAGGGGAATGGTTAAAACGGGCGGGCCCATACGTCAGTGGGTCAACACACTGTTAGAACATGTGTGTGTGTGTGTGCGCGCGCGCGTGTGCCTGCCGGTGAGTTACCGAGGACGGCGGCGCACGCGTAGCCGGCGACTCCAGCGACCAAAAGGGGCAACCCCGGGTGCCAAACAGATAAGCGCGAGGCGCCGCGTCAACACGTGCCTTCGTCTGGAGCTAGGAGCGGCTGGAACAGCACCGAGGGCGATGGACGGCGGTGACTATGACGGAGCTAGCGGCAAACGGTGCTGGAGGGCACGGGGAGGAGGGGGAAAAGCCACGGAAGGCTGGAGGATCACAACGGAAGCGGCAGGATGCGTGATGGAGCCGGAGGAGGTCGAGGTCGAACGGATCGATGACGAGGTTAGAGGCGGCGTCCGACGGTGTTGGAGAAGAGGGCGTCGGTCGACGAGGGGACTCCGGCGAGGGGAGCAAGGCGAGGGAGGCCGGATCCGTGACATGGCCCCCGGGATCCGTCCCTCTCCAACGAGGAGGCGGCTTGGCGGCGGAGGGTGAGGCGAGCTTGGGGTGGTCCAGCGAGGCAGATAGTCGACGGGGGCGAGTTGGCGGCGACGGGGTCGTGGCGGAGGCGCTCCGGGTGGGCTCCGGGCGGGGTCAGGGGCGTCGGTTGCCCCCGATCCAGATCCACTGGGGGCGGGGTGGGGAGACGAGGTGGATCGAGCGAGGAGTGGGGGTTATGGGTGACGTGGTTTATGGTTTGGGGGGGTTAGGGGGGCGCCGGCCGGGCCGGCCTGGCTACCCTAGTGGCCAGATGGGCCGAGGCCCAGCGGGGGGGGGGCTTTTCCTTTCTTTCTTTTTGTTCTATTTTCTTTTCTTCTTTTTATTTTTATTTTTCTGTTCTATTTTATTTTAGATACACATTATTTTTAGTTTAAAAAATGATAACAACTCTTAAATTAATGTTTGAGAACCACCCACTGCCATAAATGTTTTACCCCGAAATAAATTAGTTTAGAATTTTATTAATTGAAAAAGGTATTCACTTAATTGTTTTTGATGTTGTTTTAATCACTTTAGAATAATTAATTATTTTATAAAAATGTTATTTCTCCACCAATACTATCCATGATTTATTTGTCACAATAAGAACATTTTAGTTTTGAGAATTGAAAACTTTTATTGCTTGACTTTAATTTGAATTTGAATTTGGATCGGTTCTGATCTAACATGAGATTAGCAACAGTTATCATGGTGATGTGGCATCATAACAGAGGGTTACTGTAGCTTGATTACCCGGGCGTCACAGCGCCCTAGAGTGAAATGATGGTTGCTTCGTCCGTCCAGCTTAATGCGGGAATGGTGGGGCTTTGTGATTTGACCCCTCATCGCTCATTTTCTACTACTGCGGCGCTACGACCGGGGTGCCTCCAATTCCAACCGCTGCTCCGAACTGTAATTTGGTGCATCGCACGTGGAACAAGACGGTGGATGATCCACATGTCGGCCAAAGGGGTCCTGTTAAGTGTGTCGCCATTTCGTGTGCGGACTGGCCCTGCTTGAGTTGCTACGCCAACACGACAGGTGCAACCTACCACTTGGTTATGCTCCTTGGTGAATCCCGACTATATTGATCTAAAAAGTTATGTACTGAACTACACTCTCCGTCTCGTTTTTTTAGGCGTCTCTGTTTATAGGGCGTGCATGTAGTTCTAGGTCATCCATTTGACTAACTAAATATGAGTTACTCTGTCACAAAAATTATATCATTGGATTATTAAGTGGATGTAGTTTCTAAACATATATTGTTCATCACATATATAGCCAGTTAAATTCTCAACCTAGAACAACGTGCATGCCATGTAAACCGATATGAAGGAAGTATACTAGTAAAAATGAGGTGATTTTATCGAGCGATCAGAGGGGGAGCATGGCCTGTCATGCGATCCCACGTGTCATGATAAACCAAGGCGATGCGCGTGTCCCTCTTGAGGCAGAAGCAATACTACGTGGTTTGAGATGATGGCGAACCGAAGTTTGAAATAATGGTTGCTTCGTCCGTCTAGGAAGGTGCGGCATTGTGAATTTACGTCTCATTGCTCATTACTACTACTACTACTGGGGCGGTACGACTGGGTGCGTTCCCCCTACTGTTCTGCACTGTTATTTGGTGCTTGACATGTCGACCCGGTTGCTATATGTCCCACATGTCGGTGATAGGAAGTACATAATTCATGAAAGTGGGCGTCGACGAAGGAGTACAAGACACAGCTTGGGTTTTTGCTGCTTCGTGCGATCTATCGATACAAACCCGGACTAAAAAAGGAGAGGGCGGGACTTTTCCCGCGCGGCAGGCAGGGGAGTTTTGCATAGTCTGTTCGAGGCAAGGAGGTAGGAAGGGAAACAAGCAAATATAGGTTGAGTGACTTAGTTTTGGGAAAATCTGATTTTACGGAGTACGTACCCACTAGGATTTATAGGGCTCATCTAAAAACATTCGTTTTTCCGTTTTATAAGTCTCAATTCTACTACTAGTAGTAGTACTGAGGGAGTCCTGGATTAGGGGGTCTCCGGACAGCCGGACTATATCCTTTGGCCGGACTGTTGGACTATGAAGATACAAGATTGAAGACTTCATGCCGTGTCCGGATGGGACTCTCCTTGGCGTGGAAGGCAAGCTAGGCAATACGGATATGTAGATCTCCACTCTTGTAATCGACTCTGTGTAACTATCGTGGAGTTGACACGGCAGATGTCCTAGAGCAAGGATTTAGTCGTAGGGCCATCGCACTAGGAAGCTTAAAGGGGTTAATCGGGACAAAGGACACGAGAGTTTTTATACTAGTTCGGCCCCTTATGATCTCCAAGGGGCTAAACTCGCCGGCTTGGTTATCGATCTGGTTGTTTCTCTTCTTAAGCCGCCGCCAGGTCGCCCCCTTATATACACGGGTTGACGCCTGGCGGCCTACAGAGTCCCGGCTGGCTCATAAAATGTGTCCGACTCGGTGACTTCTTTTATATGCCTTTCTTTACATATGCCGGTTTACAATATTTGGGACTTAAGCCGCCCTTGGGCATAGGCCTTTTACAAGTCTAGATAACTATAATCTTGAATATTACTGGCTTCTATTTGTAACCCGCCATTGGGGTTGACCCGGCCCCTCCTGGGCGGGTCATACCTGGTAGCTATATCCCCAACATTGGGCCCCAAGGTTGACTTGAACTTTGTTCCCTGTCTCTTCAACACTTAGATGAAACCCATCTTCCTTTGTGTGAAAGAACTCTGTAACCCGCTATGACGTCATCTTCTGAAAACATGAAAGCATGTTATGACGTCATCTTCAACGGATCTTTTATCTTTTAATGTCCGAGAATCGAGGCGTTCGTTTAGCTGGATAATCATTATTTTGGTCCTCCCGTCTGTTCGCATCTGCTCTTATAAATAGGCACGTGGCCGGTTTTTCTCATTCTCCCCTCTTCTTCATCTTCTTCCTCTCGCAATCTCCGCTGCTGCTCGAGCTCCGCCGCCGCCGCAACGCTCATCATCGTCCTCGAGCTTGGCCGCTGCATCACCCTGAACTTTCCAGATAAACGGCGACGACCCTCCGCAACAAATCTGCATCCATAAGTCTTGCCTTCTCAAACTTTTTAGATCTGCATTAGGGCTTGCGAGTTCATCAGTGTTCTTCACTGTTCCTCATGAACCTTTCTGGTAGTTCTTCCTCCGCAGCCTCTCTTGATCCAAAAAGGAGATATAACTCGCACGGTAGTTTTTTTGCGTGCATTTTTGATAGCAGTAGATCCCTTTTTTGTGTATAGATGCTTCTTTATAGCTGACGAACTCATCTGTACTAGATTTTTAGGTCTAGAATATTTTTGTTTTGGGACAGCCATTTGATCCAAAATAATAATGATAGCTTGGTGAAACTTGTTTACGCCAAGACTTAGCTGGATTCGCTTTCTGAAAGAATCTGTAGTCATGGCGGCTTAGCGCTCCAGCTTTCTTTTCCTTATATGTCATTAGCCCTTAGTTAAGCCACCGTTACTTGTTTTACATCTTCTTCCTTTAACTGTTAATTTTTCCGTAAATTGAACCGGCATGTTGTTTTTCCTTTTTCAGTTCCTTGCACATCATGCCGTCAAAGACACCCACCATCTGTAATAGGGTCCCCTCAACCATAACTGAGGATCATTTAAAAGAGTTCTTCCTCATTGGGTTTCTGCCCTCAAAAAGCATCATGTCTTATCGTGCTCCTGACCCGAAAGAAGAACGACCCAATCCAAAAGACGGCGAAGTGATCGTCTTTACTGACCACATGAAGCGTGGCTTCTCACCGCCCGGTTCAAAGTTTTTCAGAGAAGTTCTTCACTTTTTCAAACTCCATCCTTAGGATATTGGGCCCAATTCCCTATCCAATATTTGTAACTTCCAAGTGCTTTGTGAGGTATATCTTCAGCAAGAGCCAACTGTGGAACTGTTTAGAAAATATTTCTATCTGAACCGGCAGAACGAGTGCACCAACGGCCTTAGCTTAGAGCTTGGAGGCATCTCAATTCAGCACCGGCAGGGTGCTGTCTTCCCTCTCATAGTTTTACCAAGTCACCCAAAGGACTGGAACCAAACTTGGTTTTACTGTCAGGACATCTCACCAGCCAACGAGAAGCCACTGTCGGGTTACCGCCATGATCGTCTTGACTCCAAGTTCATACTGCCAGATAAACTTACCGTTGCTGAACGCAAGAGGCCGCTTCCATCTATCAGGAGAATCAACGCTTTATTGGGGAACGGTTTAACCGGAGTTGATCTGATCCGCTGCTGGATCTCATGGCGGGTTATTCCATTAAGCCATCATTCAAAATTGATGTATGAATATGGTGGAGGCCCGGACGACTCTCTTCGTCATACCCCGGTTCAACTAACCGAGGAAGACATTGTCTCAATGTCAAACCTTTTGGTGAATGGGAAGTATGAAGATTGTAGAACTGTTGGGTTAAATCCCTTCTGTAAACTTAACCCGGTACCAGCAGTAAGGATATTCCGATCTTTTTTCCTTTGTAGTTTGTCCAGCCGTATTGTTTATCACTGATCCTTCCTCTTGTCTTTGTAGGCCAATTCTGATTTTTGCAAAGTGAAATATGATCACGAAGGTGCCAAGAAGGCGAAACTCGCCGCCATGAACGCCAAGAAAACGACCCAAAGATCGAAGAAGAAAAAGAAGACCACTGCTGAAGATTTAATGAAACTTGATGACACGTCTGACTCGGAGGTAGCCCTTGATTCCCTTGGCCAATTTTTTAACAATCTTATTGACACTGATCCTTACCAGGATGACACTGGGGCCAGTCAGGCCAGGGAAGCAGAGGTAACTATCATTTTCTCCGACTCAGAGCCCTTACCAAGACACAAAGTTCGATGAGTGATCCGTAAAGTAAGGATTTCTAACCCCTTAGCTCACTTGGATCCCAACTTTCATTTGAAAAAGCAGCAACATGAAAGCCGCCGTGAAGTTGGGATTGAAGATGAACCAAGTGTCGTCCTTCAACAGACCCCTCGGAAACGCCCGAACGAGGTTTACTTATTGATGTTTTTAACTCGTTTTAATGAATCCTGCTCCTTGTATTTCTTTTAACTCTTTTCTTTTATGCTTTCAAGAGGTGTCTCGTTCCTCAGGCGACACATCACAAACACAATTTCTGGCTTTCAAGGCTGCTCATGGGTAATCAGAAATCCTCCTTTGTTCCGGGTTGCTCAATTGTATCTTTATGCTGACAATCCTGCAATATTTTTCCTTAGAGGCCAGGCTAAATCCAAGAAGGCGAAGGCGGCAAAACTGGCGGAAGACCCGCCAGTGCTGGCATCTGACCCGGCTAGGCCGCCTTCTCCATTAACTGATGCTCCAGAAGACCCGCCTATTGTCAATGAAGCAAATCCTCCGGAGCCGTCTTTTGACGAAGCCACTATGAATCCTTCTACAGCTGGACCGTCAAGCTCAACCGACCCGCCATCTCCACCTGCTCAAGATGTTCAAATTACTGGGAGCCACTTTGTTGACCCGGGGAACCCAACGGTGCTGGCTCGGTGCACAGCAAAGCAAGAGGCATTGGAGAGGCAGAAGGTTCGCTTTGACGTTGCCAACTATGACCGTCTCAATGCCAGTGACATTTTATCCGGCTATCTCAGTCATGTACACTCCAGTCACGAGTCTGAGATCGAGATGGTCAATCAGCTTCAGTTGAAGTATGAGGTATGTTGTTTCCGGTTTACTAGTATTCCTTCAGCCCCCAAGTCTTCAGATTATAAGTGAAACGGAATAACATGTAGACTTAAAATATAGGCCGATACTTTTACCTCTGAATCTTTGCCTGATATTGATAGAACAAAACTTCACCTATAGTCCCCAAGGACTGGTTCATTTTGATCATTAATGAATCAGTACTTTAGAATTTAAAACCGTCTTCAAAGTACTTAACACTCCAGCTTAACCTTGATAAACTCGCCGAACTGCATACATTAGCCCCCAAGTGCCAAGTGTTGTTACTTTGTAAGGGACTTGGGACATTAAATATGTTTGTAGAGTCGTAAAAATTTAATTTGGCATACATTAGCCCCCAAGTGTCAAGTGGTTTATTCGTAAAGTACTTGTGACTTGAATCTTGAATTTGGATATTTGAATTTGAAACCATGTCTTGACTCATCTGAACGTTTCACAGAATGCCTTGTCTGAATTGAACTCTCAATTGACTGACGCAAAGACCCGGCTAGCGAGTCAGGAGTCAGAAATCAAATCTTCCACCTCCAAACTGCAAATAAGCCTTTCTGCAACGGAAAATTTGAAGACCAGCTTTGCTGCCAAGGAGAAGACTTGGGAAAATGAGAAGACACTTATGACCCGACGAGCTGAGACAGCCGAAACAACTCTGAAAGAAATTTCAACAAAGCTGAACGGGTTAACGGGCCGGGTGTCTCAGATGGTTGTTGCTATCTTTGGTAAGATGCCTGATTTGACCTTTCGTATATTTTTTGCCAAACCAGAGTATAATCCTCCAACTGACTCTGTAAAAAATTTATGCAGGTCCGTGAAGTAAGAATCTGAGCCAAGACCCGTTGATTAAGATGAAGGTAGTATACACTTTGGTTGAACAATTGTATATCGGCGCACAACAGGCTCTGGCTGCCATCTCTCCTGCTAATCAAGGACCCAACCGGCTCAGTGACGTCCTGAAGAAGCTGTCCATCCTTCTTGCCAGGTTCCAAGAAGTAAAACGCTCCTACGCGCGAGCTAGAGCTTTGACTGCCCTAAGCTGCTCCAAGACTTGGGTTCCAGACCTAGACCCGGCGGACGTAGCAAGGGGCTATCCTACCATGAAGGAGGACGGGTATCCTTTTGATCAGGATGACTTCATAGCCTGTGTCCGCGGAGTCTGGCCTCAGGCGACTAGTCTTGGATATGACACCAATGTGGACAAGTACCAGCCGGGTTTTGATAGTGAGAATAAGAAGATGGCCCCTCCTTCATATAAAGTAACAGACTTGATCCCACCAGTGAGAGAAGATACATTTGCCCCGGAGGTTGACCCGGTTGGCCTGATTGACAACGAAGCCGAATTTGTTGCCGTGAACGGCTTTGATTGGTCAAAACCCAACTTCCAGCAGACTCAAGATGGTGAACTGGCGAGGGAGGGACAATGATCATCTTCATGGGCTTATAAAGCCTTGTAATAACTTAGTTGTTAAAACACCGCATGTTTGCTTATGCCATCGCGCATAAAATACTTATATGTGAATCTGTGTTTCCAGATGCCAATGCTTAATGCTTGCTTATGCATCATTTAATGCCTGTCTCTGCAATGTTTGGACTCTGTTCCAGTAAATACAAAGAAAAGACTGGCATGGCGGTTTAGAACCAAACGGGTTTAAATACCTAATGTAGAGCCAATATATTTACCTCGATAAGAGCAGAGACAAATATAAATAAAGGATAAGGGCTAATACGAACTTTTTAGTTAACGCAGCAGGTAAGCGTGTATAAGTAATGACCATACCTTATCCCTTTTGATCCTTAGATCGCCGGTTTAGATAATCCGGGTGATTGAATTTGATAACTCAATATTTATGAAAAGTTAATGCTTCTTCAATACTCAATGATCATTATACCTTAGTAGCTCATATCTTTTATCCTTGAACCACCGGCTTGAATGACCCGGGCGGCTGTGTTGTCCAATAATTGTGCCGGTGAAGAAGATCAGGCTAATTTATTTCTAATATTGAAACACCAACAAAACTAAAAGGCAAGCGACAGATAACAAGCATAATTTTAATCTTGTATTCAAAAGGTTGGGGGTTTCTGTTTCGAATACGACCAGTAAACCGGACCAACGGAGTTAAGCTAAGGTTCGAATACGACCATATAGCCCCCAGTGGCTTTGGCGTTGCGCCGATCAAGAGGGTACTGACAGCTATGTTCTCTTTGGTTCGAATATGACCTATGTTTGAACAGGAAGCCCCCAAATGACCTTGAGAGGTTTTTAACGACCCTGATTCAAATACGATCCAAGTCGGACTCAAAGGGGTTAAGCTATGATTCTGATACGATCAAGAAGCCCCCAGTGAGTTTTGGCCATGAGTCGATCAAGAGGGTTATGACAGCTATGTTCTCTTTGGTTCGAATACGACCTATGTTTGAACAGGAAGCCCCCAAGTGACCATGAGATTTGCAGCTAGATTCAGATACAATCATAAGCTGGACCAAAAAGGTTAAACTTGATTCAAATATGATCAGCTCCTTAATAGTCATTTGTAAATAAGAAATAATAAAGATGCATAGTCTTTGAAAAGAAAAGAGACTGATGGTCTTACTTTATTCCTTATCATAGTATATACAACGTGAACGTATGTACATGATGATAGCCGGTGTCGGGACCCGATTCTAAGTCACACCGATCTAGCATGTAACACCTCATATCACTTTGCGGCCTCACGCACGGTATTCCCACGGGTGTCACCTTACCCTGGCCCGGGACCATTTGCGCCTTTTGGCTCACATATATGATAGTGTCGCTAGCATCCATATGACAGAGAACCCGGGCCGAGATGACTAGTCATGAACCCAAAGTGGCACTAACTTACGGGGACAGGCATACATGAAACAACATCGAGCATGTCGGTCAGCAGCGTGTGAATCCGGGCTGTAGCAACTAGGCTAACAGGACTCCGGGAACCCGGGCTGTAGCAGGCTAGGTAGGACTCCGGATGTCACTGCGTGACATTTCCCCGAAGTGACAGACACATGAACGAAGTGAATCACATGTCGGCCAGTCTAAGTGTTCCGGAGCGGTAGTGCTGGGCTAGCAGGACTCTGGTAAACCGGGCTGTAGCGGACTACCATGGCTCGGTGGAAGCACTAGACTACATTTCCCCATAAGAGAGGCTACCAAGGATAGACAACAAGGTTGTCGGATCCCACACATAGCAATACACATTACACGTACGCATAACATGCAAGTATGTGTTGTACAACATGGCATCACAACATAACGCAAACTTATATAGATAAAGGCCCAGAAGAGCCACATAGCATTAAATACAAACAGGGGTCACATGACCCGTCATTCAGAGCATACAAGCAACGGAAGCATTACATGTCTGTGTACGGACAACTACAAAAGAAAAAGGCTGAGAAGCCTGACTATCTACAAGACCCTCCCAAGGGCACATGATCGTAGCTGAGGTAACAAGCTACTCGTCGAAGTCCAAGCAGTACTACTAGTGAGACAGATGTCTCACCTGCAAAACATAAATAAAGCAAACGTGAGTACAAAGGTACTCAGCAAGACTTACATCAGATCCTATCATACATGCATTAGTATCAAGAAGGCAATGTGGGGTTTAGTTGCAGCAAGCCAGCTTTGACTCAGTGGCTATCCTGTTCTATGACTACGAGAAACTTTTTTGAGGTGAGGCCGCGCACACGAGTCCACCAATCACCACATCAATACACTACTATGGATTCATCCCCGTCTCTCTACGAGAAGGCCATCCATAGCACTGACACTTGTCTTGAGCATTTTACAGTATCCACTTTAAGTTGTCTATGTACCACGTAAGCATCCAAGAAGTCCATAAACGAGGACACGGCTATTCGAATAGATCATAATAACCCTGCAGGGGTGTACTTCTTCACACACGCTCTCACCACTTATCACCATGTACACATCATGTACCTCGGCAACCTTCAAGCGGAAGCCTGGCGAGGGTGTCGGCCACGACCTGACTAACCACACAAGTCTCCCATCCAGGTTTATCGCCTATTCGGGTTCCATTCGCAAGGAGATCCGGCCGGGGTGTCGCTCACGGCCCCAAACGATGTGAGCAGGGTTCCAAAGCCCACCATCCGGGTGCCACTTGGTACACCGTGCCACTATGCCTAGTCTGTCCCAAGCCCACCTGGCCGGGTGCCACTTTGTAGACTACTAACACTACCTACAAACACCAGAAACTATTTGCAACTCCTGGACAGAGATCAAGTTGGCTAATAAGTCGAGAGAGCTTGGAGCGCCCGGAGCCCAATGTGTGGTAGTAACTAGTCATTGGACAACTTACACAGAACTCAGTTCTTAAGGACGGTCCCAATGAGACAACCCATCATGTACTCCTACATGGCCTCTCACCGCTACCTTTACCAAATCGTGTTCACACGCTTAACTCTCAGCACCAGAACATATCGTAACACTCCAATTCATTCCCGATGAATCAGACCTGACACAACTCTAAGCAATAGCAGGCATGGCATGGTAGGAACACAACATGGCTCAATCAACTCCTACACATGCTAGTGGGTTTTAACTATTTACTGTGGCAATGACAGGTCATGCAGAGGAATGGGTTCAACTACCGCAGCATAAAGTAGCAGTTGAATCGTTGTTGTCCCAATGCAATAAATGAGAGCAGGAGCGAGAGAGTAGGATTGTATTGGAATGAACAAGGGGGTTTGCTTGCTAGGTAGATCAACAGGGGGTGCTGCCCCTCTGACAGGTACTCTGGATCAGTCTCCGGAGCAGGGCCTATCGAGAAGGAATGGTGTTGACAATCAAACACAAGCATATGCAACAATATGATGCATGATCATGGCATGAGTATGTGATGTTGTTTGAGTTAATGCATCTAGCATTCATTTGCATGAAGTCCATTTGAACCAAAGTTTCAAATGCAACTCCAAAATAAGCCTTGATAAATGCCATTCATGTGTTTCCTCATATACAACATGTATAAGTTGGTTTGTCATGCATGCAAATGGTACAGGTGGATTGATTGAATTTTTTTGATAATTTTTCAATCTGAGCTACGGTTGAATTTCTATGATTTTTTGAAGTTTATATCATTTTCTAGGATTTCTTGATTTAGTTTTAAACCAGAAAAATGATATATTGCGTCAGCATGACAGCAGCATTGCGTCAGCAGGTCAAAGGCCGTTAACCCGGTCAAACCTGACGTGTGGGGTCCACACGTCAGTGTCTGTGGCTAATCCTAAATTAAATTAAACCTAAACTGGTTTAGTTAATGGGGTTGGGCCCACGCGTCAGTGACCCAATTAGTTAACATGGTTTAATTAGTTGTTAAACTAATCCTAAATTGGAAATTAGCAGGGCCGGGCCCCACATGTCATTGACCCACAAGGGTCAGTGCTGGGTCAGTAGGGGGGGTTGGACCCGGTCAATCCCACCGGCGTTAAGCCGCCGACGAGGCAGAATGCGGCGGAGGGCTCGGGATCGTCGCTCCGACGACCATTTGGGCGGCGGAGCTCGGGGCGGCGGCCGAAGAACGGCTACGGGCGGGAGCGGGCTGCGGGGCACGTGGAGGCCACCCGAGGGGCTCTGCGGCACCCTCGTGGCACCAGGAGCACGACTGGGTGCTCGGGGATAGCGGGCTCGGGCTCTGGCCACGGTGGCTCCATGATTAGCGGCGAGGAGCTACGACCGTGGTGGGGAAAAGGTGCTACGGCGCGAGAACGGAGGAATAGAAAGAGGGGAATGGAGCAGAATCTCACTGCGGACTCGACGGGCTTGACGGCGAGCTCGGGGACGCACTGGAGACGGCGGGGCGGCGAAGACGATCTCCGGTGGCCGGGGATGAAGACGACGTCGATGGAGATGCTCTAGGGCCTCCCGAGGGGCATGGCTTGACAGAGAGATGGCCGGCGACGTGGCAGAGCTTGCAGACACGGAGAGAGGGCGAGGGGGAGGCGGTGGCTGTGGCGGCGACGAGCTGCGGCGGTGACGAGCTGCGGTGACAGCAGCGCTCGGCCGTGAGAGAAAAAGCGAGGGGGAGGCGGCAGAGGAGGGGATCAACTCGGGGGGGGGGGGGGGGGGGGGGCGGGGGGGGGGGGGAGTATGCGGCGGCTCCAGGAGCCTCTCACGCATCGGCGGAAGCAGGAGGTGGCGCAACGCGTGCGTGCGCGCGGCGACCACGCGCCCCTGGCCTCCTGGCGAGAGGTAGGGGGTGACTGGCGCGGCCAGCTGGCTGGGCCGGCCTGCTGGGCCGCACAGTGCCAGGCCGCAGGTAAGGTCCGGTAAGCGTTTTCCTTTTTGTTTTCTTTTCTATTTTTCTGACATTTGTTTGGTTTAAATAAAATACTAAACCATTTTATTTTCTTATGCCAATTTTTGCAGGGCTAGTGGTATTATTCCAGAGCTCCTCAACTACTGGCATAATTTTTGGATAATATTATATATATATAACAATATATATCCAAAGCAAATAATTACTGCATTAATTCCAAATGCCCAAAATAAATACTTATGTGCTCCTGAAAATGTTGGTTTGAATTTTATCTCTATGCAAGATTTTCAGAGAGCAACATGAGCATTTTCTTGGACCTTTTTGGAGCAATTTTTTTATTTGGGTCATTTCCAGAATGATTCTGAGGGTTTCACAAATCCCCAATTCAAATTTCAATGAAATTTAAACATGATGCAAACATGAAGGCTAGCCTAGGTCATACCAGAACTAGGGATGTGACAGCCGGTGGCTCGGGTGTAATATGGCCGAAGTTGAGCAATGTTCCATGGCCGGTGGGTCTCCTCTTCCGACTTACATGAGTCTGCATGCTCTCGAACGCCAATGAGGTAATATGACCCGTTGTTTAAATTTTTACTGACCACAAAGGGTCCTTCCCAAGGTGGGGATAACTTGTGTGCATCTGACAGGTCCTGGATGAGCCGGAGCACCAAGTCGCCTTCCTGAAAAGTCCTGGACTTAACCCGGCGGCTGTGATAACAACACAGGTCCTATTGATAAATTGCTGACCGGGCCGCTACTAAGTCTCTTTGTTCACCCAACAAGTCAAGTGCATCCTGTCTGGCTTTTTCGTTGTTAGCCTCAACATAAGCCGCCACACGGGGCGAGTCATCACGGATGTCACTAGGCAACACTGCTTCCGTTCCATAAACCATGAAGAAAGGTGTGTAACCTGTAGACCTATTGGGTGTAGTATTGATACTCCATAACACTGAAGGTAATTCCTCTACCCAACAACCCGGCGTTCGTTGTAAAGGAACCATAAGCCGGGGTTTGAGCCCTTTCAAAATTTCCTGATTGGCTCTCTCAGCTTGACCATTGGATTAAGGGTGAGCTACAGAAGAAACATCGAGCCGGATGTGTTCTCGTTGACAAAATTCTTCCATAGCTCCTTGGGACAGATTAGTGCCATTGTCAATGATAATACTGTGTGGAAAACCGAAACGGAAAATCACTTCTTTCATGAACTGAACCGCCGTGGCTGCGTCACATTTACTCATAGGCTCCGCCTCAACCCACTTGGTGAATTTATCAACTGCCACCAGGAGATGTGTCTTTTTATCCTTAGACCTCTTGAAAGGTCCCACCATGTCAAGTCCCCAGACCGCAAATGGCCAAGTGGTTGGAATCATCCGGAGCTCTTGAGCTGGCACATGCGCTCGTCGTGCAAATTTCTGACATCCATCACATCTACTGACCGGATCTTCTGCATCAGCGTGAGCCGTCAACCAGTAAAAGCCATGACGAAATGCCTTGGCCACTAAAGATTTTGACCCGGTGTGATGACCACAATCGCCTTCATGGATCTCACAAAGGATTTCTTGACCTTCTTCGGGGGAAACACACCGCTGAAATGCTCCGGAAACACTGCGGTGATATAATTCTCCATCTAAAATCGTCATGGACTTAGATCGCTGAGTTATCTATCAAGCCAGGGTCTCATCCGCTGGCAACTTTGCCCGGGTCATGTAAGCCAAGAACGGCACCGTCCAATCTGGGATGATATGAAGAGCTGCTACCAACTGCGCCTCCGGGTCAGGAACAGCTAAATCTTCTTCTATGGGCAACTTGACAGAGGGGTTATGCAAAACATCCAAAAAGGTCTTATGTGGCACCGGCTTACGTTGAGACCCCAGCCGGCTTAAAGCATCAGCTGCTTTGTTCTTTCGATGGTCAATGTGCTCCACCTGATAACCTTTAAAATGTCCTGTAATGGCATCAACCTCTCGGCTATAAGCTGCCATGAGAGGGTCCTTGGAATCCCACTTGCCAGATACTTGTTGAGCCACTAGATCCGAGTTGCCAAGAGATCTGACCCGGATCAAGCTCATCTCTTTTGCCTCTCAAAGACCATGGAGCAAGGCTTCATACTCTGTTGCGTTGTTAGTGCAAGGAAACATCAACCGTAACACATAACAAAATTTGTCACCTCATGGGGAAGTTAGCACGACTCGAGCCCCCAAGCCTTCCAATTGCCTGGACCCATCAAAATGAATAGTCCAATACGTGTTGTCTGACTTCTCTTCTGGCATCTGCATCTCTGTCCAGTCATTGATGAAGTCAACAGGGGCTTGAGACTTAATTGCAGTACGTGGAACATACTTGAACCCATGAGACCCAAGCTCAATTGCCCACTTGGCGACTCGCCCAGTGGCTTCTCTGTTTTGAATAATGTCTCCCAAAGGAGCAGAGCTAACCACAGTGATTGGATGTCCCTGAAAGTAATGCTTAAGCTTCCAGCTCGCCATGAACACCCCATAAACAAGCTTCTGCCAATGTGGATATCGTTGCTTAGACTCAATTAGCACTTCACTAACATAATAAACTGACCGTTGAACCGGATGCTCTTTGCCAGCCTCCTTGCGCTCTACCACAATAGCCACACTAACAGCTCGTGAGTTGGCAGCCACGTATAACAATAGCGGCTCTTTCTCAATTGGAGCAGCCAGGACCGGCGGCTCAACCAGCTGTGCCTTCAGATCCTAAAAAGCAGCGTTCGCAGCATCGCTCCAAACAAAAACATCTATTTTCTTCATCATCGGATACCGAGGCATTGCCTTTTCTCCTAACCGGCTTATGAAACGGCTCAAAGCAGCAACACGACCCGCTAGCCGCTGAACGTCATTGATGCATGTTGGCTTGGCTAGGGATGTAATTGCCTTGATCTTCTCTGGGTTAGCTTCAATACCTCGGTTGGACACCAAAAACCCCAAGAGTTTGCCAGCTGGAACTCCAAAAACACACTTGGCCAGGTTAAGCATCATTTTGCAGACCTGGAGATTATCAAAAGTCTCTTTCAGATCTGTGACCAAGGTTTCCTCCTTCCTGGATTTTACCACTATATCATCCACATAAGCATGAACATTATGCCCAATTTGATCATGAAGACAATTCTACACACACCTTTGGTAAGTTGCCTGGGCACTCTTAATCCCAAAAGGCATAGACACATAGCAGAAAGCTCCAAAAGGAGTAATAAAAGCTGTCTTCTCCTGATCCTTGATCGCCTTCTTAATCTAATGATAGCCGGAATAAGCATCCAAGAAACACAAATGTGCGCAACCCGCCGTAGCATAAATGATCTGATCAATACGGGGGAGAGCAAAAGGATCAGCCGGACAAGCCTTGTTCAGATCGGTGTAATCCACACACATATGCCAGGTGCCATTCTTTTTTAGTACAAGGACCGGGTTAGCTAATCATTCAGGGTGAAAGACCTCCACAATGAACCCGGCTGCCAAGAGCCGGGCCACCTCTTCTCCAATGGCCTTGCGCCTTTCTTCATTGAACCGTCGGAGAAACTGTGTAATAGGTTTGAACTTTGGATCGATATTAAGAGTGTGCTCAGCGAGTTCCCTCAGGACACCCGGCGTGTCTGAAGGTTTCCATGCAAAGATGTCCCGGTTCTCACGGATGAACTCGATGAGCGCGCTTTCCTATTTTGGATCCAAGTTTGCGCTGATGATGAACTGTTTGGATGAGTCGCCAGGTACAAAGTCAACCATCTTAGTGTCATTAGCTGATTTGAATTTCAACTCCGGCTCATGCTCTGTTGTTGGTTTCTTTAATGACGTCATGTCTGTCGAGTCAACATGATCCTTGTAAAATTTTAACTCCTCTGTTGCACAAACAGATTCAGCATAGGCAGCATCACCTTCTTCACATTCCAAGGCTATCTTCCGGCTCCCATGTACTGTAATGATGCCTTTATGACCCGGCATCTTGAGCTGCAAATATACGTAACATGGCCGAGCCAAGAACTTGGCATAAGCCGGCCGCCCAAACAGAGCATGATATAGGCTCTTGATCTTAACCACCTCAAAGGTTAATTTTTCCGCTCTGGAGTCATACTCATCCCCAAAGGATACTTCCAGCTCAATCTTACCAACTGGGTATGCCGACTTACCAGGTACCACACCGTGAAAAACAATGTTGGATTGTTTAAGATTTTTATCCATCAATCCCATCCGACGGAACGTCTCATAGTAGAGGATGTTGATGCTGCTGCCTCCATCCATGAGCACCTTAGTAAACTTGTATCCACCAACCTGAGGTGCCACTACCAAAGCCAAGTGACCCAGATTATCAACCCAGGGCGGGTGATCCTCTCTGCTCCACACAATAGGCTGCTCTGACCAACGTAAATAACGTGGAATTGCCGGCTCAATGGCATTGACGTCCCTGTTGTAAAGTTTCTGGTCCCTCTTACAAAAACTGGTAGTAAATACATGATACTGTCCACTACTCAACTGCTTCGGGTTGCTCTGATAACCGGATTGCTGCTGCTGATTCCCTTGGCCGGGTTGCTGATTATATCCTCCTTGGTGACAAGGATAACCCTGACCATGAAAACCTCCTTCGCCTGAACCGGCGCCCGGGCCCTGGAAGCCGCCTCCACCTGAACCGCCACCCGGGCCGTGACCCCCACCAAACGCATTTGAATTTTTAAATGCTTTCATGACCATGCAATCCTTCCACAAGTGGGTGGCTGGTTTCTCCCGGGTGTCGTGTTTTGGACAAGGTTCATTCAACAACTGCTCAAGGGTGGGGCCTGACCCGCCCGATCGAGGGGGTTGTCTGCCCTTGCGCCGCTAATTACTACCCTGCGCATTAGTATTAGCGACAAACTCATCAGCCTTACGCTTATTAACTCCCTGATTTGCCGGGTTATGCTGGTGACCCTTGCCGTTGTCGTTCTTCTTTCCCTTCGTTGCCTTTTCTTCGTCAGACACCGGGTCCTTGGTGGTATCAGAATCAGCATACTTGACAAGAGCCGCCATCAACGTTCCCATGTCATTACAGTCATGTTTAAGACGCCCTAGCTTCTGCTTCAGAGGTTCAAAATGGCAATTTTTCTCCAACATCAAAACTGCTGAGCCGGCATCCATCTTATTAGATGAATGTATTATCTCCTTGACCCGGCGCACCCAATGGGTTGTAGATTCACCATCCTCTTGCTTGCAATTGGTCAGGTCCACAATCGACATTGGCTGCTTACACGTGTCCTTAAAGTTCTGGATGAACCGCGCTTTCAACTCTGCCCATGAGCCGATAGAATTGGGTGGCAATCCCTTCAACCAAGTCCGAGCTGTTCCATCCAACATCATGGTAAAATACTTGGCCATTGCAGCGTAGCTAACCTCCAATAGTTCCATAGCCATTTCATAACTCTCAATCCAAGCCCCCGGCTGTAGGTCAGCCGTGTAATTAGGCACCTTACGAGGCCCCTTGAAATCCTTTGGCAACCGCTCATTGCGTATGGCCAGTACCAAGCAAGGCACGCCTCCAGTTCTTGTGGCCAGTCCTGCCTTAACTGAGGTTGCTGGATAATCTAGAAAGGTTTGGTGAGCCGCCTGCTCTGCCGCTAATTGAGCCGCTCGTTCCGCCTCTTGACGAATCCTCTCTTGATCTGCCAAGTTAAGGCTCCAGCCCGCACCGGCTCATGCCTATATGGCCGGTTGTGGCGTTGAGCATTACTTGACATCTCTGCGGACTCCATGTGCCTAGTGTAACTCGGGCTGCGGCTTGGGCGAGGAGTTGAATGAATCATGTCTCGACTATAGGACTATGCATCCTGCTGGGCTAGAGCTGTCTGAAGTAGTTCTCTTACCCTCTGGGTTTCAATTGCTGCTGGCGAGTTGCCTTCCATTGGGAGAGCCGCCAAACGAGCCGACGCTGCGATGAGGTTTTCCAGGGGGTTGGAGAAGTGACCCGGAGGTGTTGACACATAACGAGGAGGAGCTGTATTTACACGAGGTGGCTCCATGGCGCGTGGCTGAACTGGTGCACCCGGTGTTGTGACCCGGTTTGCCTCCACCGGGTGGCTCCCCCCAGCCCCGGGTGTATGGAACAGGTTCCTCAGATCCAGCGTTAGAGGCAGACGCGACTGAGTTTTCTAATGCCTCCTCCTCATTACCTCGTTTGATGCATTAAGATCCACCGAGAGTCGGAAAGTTTCTGCTTGAAGTTACTGAGCACGAGCATCCAGAGCTACTCGTTCTGCTGCCATCCGGGTTTCCTCCGCGGCTAGATTTTCCTTAGCTTGCACCACCTCCTCCCGCACGCGTGCCACTTTTGCGTCATGCTGGGCCTTATCTGCCGGCTCTACCACAGCGGTTAACAGAGTCGTCAGCCGATCCATGAGGTCCATTAGAATCTGAGCCGGGGGGCACGCGGGGTCTCCTGACCCGGCTGCTGCCAACCTAGTAGCTGCTGTTGCCGATGCGGTAGAGTTCTGCCCGGGCTGCGTCCCCGCCATGAAGACTCCGGCCCAATTCGGCGGCTCAAGGGGGTCCAGAATACTGCTGCCATCGGAACAGCCCCCGAGCATGCCGTCTTGCAGCTGGTACAACGAGTCCGTCTCGCCGGTTGATGATGCAGTATCAGAGCAGATGGCCGTCTCCCCGCCTTCCACCGATCCTTCGGAGTATTCACCACCATGGATGGAGCCTACGAAGGCATGCTTCATGACAGATTGAACATGGGTGGTCCTGGCGCGCTGAGCCGTTTCGATGAGGTTGGTGTGGACGTCCGGCTCAGGGCCCGACTCGTCGATCCGGCCGATGAAGATGTGAATTCCGCCGAAGGGGACCCGGTACCTGTACTCGATTGAGCCGACCTCGGGGCCCCAGCCTTCGTCGTCGATGTCAAGCTTGCGCGACGACTCTTGGTCATCCGGCCCATAGCGTATCCCTTGAGCCCTTCGAAGTTGCCCTTCAAGAACTCAAATCCACCATGCGCTGGCCCCACGTTGGGCACCAACTATCGTGGAGTTGACACGGGAGATGTCCTAGAGCAAGGACTTAGTCGTAGGGCCATCACACTAGGAAGCTTAAAGGGGTTAATCGGGACAAAGGACACGAGAGTTTTTATACTAGTTCGGCCCCTTACGATGAAGGTAAAAGCCTACGTCTAGTTGGGATTGGTATTGCTGAAGTTTCAATCTCCAAGGGGCTAAACTCGCCGGCTTGGTTATCGATCTGGTTGTTTCTCTTCTTAAGCCTCCGCCAGGTCACCCTCTTATATACACGGGTTGACGCCTGGCGGCCTACAAAGTCCCGGCTGGCTCATAAAACGTGTCCGGCTAGGTGACTTCTTTTATATGCTGTCCTTTACATATGCCGGTTTACTATATTTGGGCCTTAAGCCGCCCTTGGGCTTAGGCCTTTTACAAGTCTAGATAACTATAATCTTGAATATTACTGGGCTTCTCTTTGTAACCCGCCATTAGGGTTGACCCGGCCCCTCCTGGGCGGGTCATACCTGGTAGCTATATCCCCAACAGTAACCCTAGCCCCCTCCGGTGTCTATATAAACCGGAGGGTTTAGTCCATAGGATAACATACAATCATACCATAGGCTAGCTTCTAGGGTTTAGCTGCTACGATCTCATGGTAGATCAACTCTTGTAATACTCATATGATCAAGAACAATCATGCAGGACGTAGGGTATTACCTCCATCAAGAGGGCCCGAACTTGGGTAAACATCGTGTCCCCTGCCTCCTATTACCATCCGCCTTAGACACACAGTTCGGGACCCCCTACCCGAGATCTGCCGGTTTTGACACCGACATTGGTGCTTTCATTGAGAATTCCACTATGTCATCACCGTAAGGCTTGATGGCTCCTTCGATCATCAGTAGCGATGCGGTCCAGGGTGAGGTTTTCCTCGCCAGACAGATCTTTGTATTCGGTGGCTTCGTAGTGCGGGCCAATTCACTTGGCCATCTGGAGCAGATCGAGAGCTACGCCCCTAGCCATCAGGTCAGATTCGGAAACTTAAACTACCCTGCCGACATCCGCGGAGACTTGATCTTCGACGGATTCGAGCCCGTGTCAGGTGCGCCGCACAGTCAAGACGAGAAAGACGTAACTCTGCCGTCGGACAGTGTTCGGGAGATCGCATCTGCAACTACTCCGGCTTTCAATCTGGAGCAAATTGTGCCATCCAAGGACGGAGGGATAGTCCCCACCATGGAGGCCGCACTCTCACTGGCGATGGTGCCGGATACTGACTTCACCCCTTACGAGAGCCATGTCGCCGAACCACTGGATTCGTCTCCGGCCACGGACTCCGAGCCGCCAGCATCCGTGCCTATCGAATCCGACTGGGCGCCGATCATGGAGTTCACCTCCGCGGATATCTTTCAGCACTCGCCTTTCAGCGATGTGCTAAATTCATTAAGGTCTCTCTCCTTGATAGGAGAACCTTGGCCGAACTATGTCCGGCTAGAATGGGATGCGGACGACGAAGAAATTCGTTGCCCACCCACCACCCACTTAGTAGCCACTGTCGACGACTTAACCGACATGCTCAACTTCGACTCCAAAGACATCGACGGCCTGGATGAAGATGCAGGAGACGAACAGGAATCAGCGCCCACAGGGCGCCGGACAGCCATTTCATCACATGACATATACATGGTGGATACACCCAAAGAAGGCAATGGCGAAGAGACAGCGGAGGATGGTCCCTCCAAGAAGCAACCTGAGCCCTGATGTCAGCGGCGCCACTCTAAGTCCCGCCACAGCAAAAACAGCGATAACAGCGCAAGAGAAAATAACACTCCAGTCGAGGACCAGCTTGGCACTGGCTGAAAAGCCTCCCCGAAAACTCAATTGGAAGTTGGGAGGAGCTCGAGGATGCTTTTCGAGCTAATTTTCAAGGGACCTATGTCTGACCTCCGGATGCAGACAATTTAAGCCATATAATTGAACAGCCCAGAGAGTCCGCCCCAAAGCTTTGGAACAGGTTTCTCACTAAGAAGAACAAAATCGTCGACTGTCCGGACGCCGAAGCCTTAGCAGCTTTCAAACACAACATCCGAGACGAATGGCTTGCCAGACACCTCGGCCAAGAAAAACCGAGAACAATGGCAGCCTTAACAAGCCTCATGACCCGCTTTTGCTTGGGCGAAGATAGCTGGTTAGCCCGCAGTAGCACCAGTGACCAAAGCACATCCGAAGCTATGGATGGCAATGGAAAACCACGACACAATAGAAACAAGCGTTGAAATAAAGAAGATAGCCCAGATAATACGGCGGTTAACACCGGATTCAGGGGCTCTCGACCAGGTCAGCGGAAAAAGCCTTTCAAAGGCAGCAGAGATGGACCGTCTGGCCTAAACAAGATTCTTGACAAACTATGTCAGATTCACGGCACCCCCGATAAACCTGCAAATCACACCCACAGAGAATGCTGGGTCTTCAAGCAGGCCGGTAAGCTGAACGCCGAACACAAGGGGGGAGACACCAAGCGAAGACATGGGCGAACCTCGCCAGCAAAGCACTGGCGGATAGAAAAAATTCCCACCAGAGGTCAAAATAGTAAACATGATCCATGTGACGACGAGGAGAAGCAAATATGCACTCTGAGACACACGCGCCATAGAGCCCGTCACCCCTAGGTTCAACCCCTGGTTGGCCTGCCTGATCACATTTGATCGCAGGGATCACGCGACAAGCATCTGGCACGAAGGATTGGCTGCCTTGGTGTTAGACCCAATAATAAACTGATACCATCTCACACGAGTCCTCATGGAAGGTGTCAGTGGTCTAAATCTGATATATCAGGACACAATCCGCAAAATGGGGAGAGACCAGACACAAATAAGCCACAGTAATTCTACCTTCAAGGGAGTAATACCAGTCCAAGAGGCCCGCTGTACGAGCTCTCTATTGCTAGAGGTTGTATTCGGTTCTCCCGATAACTTCCGAAGTGAAAGGTTAACTTTCTACATCGCTCCATTCCGAAGTGGCTATCAAGCACTACTCGGAAGAACGGCTTTCGCTGGTTTTTAATGCAATACCAGATTACGCTTCTCTCAAGCTTAAGATGCTCAGACCACGTGGCACCATCACAGTTAGCGAAAATACTGAGTGTTTTCTACGCGCGGAAGAATGTGCGGTGGCTTTAACAGCCGAGCACTAGACAACCTCACCAACCAGGAAAAATGACAGGTCGTCAAGACCACGGGCACGGTTAGACGAGTCTGGTGCACCATAACATATATATGAGATTGTTTTGATGATCAAACCCTCCCATACGGTACCAGGGGCTTCCCGCGTTTAATAAGGGCTACTCCGGCTCAACTTGACGTATCTTGAATTTTAATAGTTTATCGATAATAACCAATTTTTTGGCACGGCAACTTTCACCTAAGTTCTTCTCTTTTACAGATGACAATCATGCTACACCCGTCCAAGACACGGCACAACGGAGACACAGGCGCAGACGTGCAGCAGGGACCCTCTCAAAGGTTTCTTTTCAGATTAAGACCCTTCGTAAACCTTTTTTACTGTCTCTTGGTGTTCACATCCTCCGGATACTCAATACAACCGAGAAGGATACTGACGTTCTTGGCATGTGGCCACGTCAGGATATTGCACGTACATGGACACTCGGGGTTTATTATTAAGGGCATTGTTCCGCCCGGCATATGTTATAAAGACCGAATACCTTAGGGAGTGTTCGGCGTCGCGAGTTTCGCCTTATATGCATCAGCTCCGAATCATGTCTTCGGTCAAATGTTGGGTTTTCCCGGCTCCTATGTTTTGGTACCTTACGTTCCGCTATATCGGCTAAGGTAGCACTGGGAGAACTACTGCGATTGTGCCCTGGTTCATCCGAATGAGCACCTCAGTAGAGAAAGCCGAAAACTGACTGTCATGATACAGCGCGAGACTGGTCAACCACTCGATGACTTAGCGGAATCTTCGGGATTCCTCCGCATTAACGAAGGGTCGTTTCCCGGTCATGTACGTATGCGCCCCGTATTCGGATGAGCGCGGAGGTACCAGGGGCTATATAGTAGCCCCACCATCAAACTCCTATGGCTAAGTGAAAGTGTTAAAGCAATATAGTCCGATTGCCTCGTTCGCTGCGCTACCACCTCCTTAATGGACCAAGACATTGGATCAAGTGTGAATACGCGTTTTTTCGAACACCTCTGCATTATATGCGTGGGGGTGGATGCCGATGACTGCAAACTTTTAGGTTATATACATATATACATAAACGGCCGCACAGGAGGCATCATAATACTTTCAGGCAAAAGTATAAACATAGCCTTGATAACTCAATAAAACATTGTTTTTACAATGGGAGTACATGTCACTAGAACATAATATTCTTCGAGCACTGAGCCTCTATCGAACGAGCGCCTTCAAGAACTTCTTCAAAGTAGTGCTTGGCAGCCACTCGGCCCACGGCCGAACCCTGTGTTGCAACAGTGGTGGCCTCCATCTCCGCCCAGTATGTCTTGACATGGGCAAAGGCCATCCGTGCACCCTCTATACACACCGACCTCTTCATAGCATCGATGTGCGGCACAACACCAAGGAATTGTTGCACTAAACTAAAGTAACTATTCGGCCTTGGCCCTCCCGGCCACAGATGATCCAGAACAGACCTCATGGCAAGTCCGGACAACCTATGGAGCTCGGCCCACTTGTCCATTCGCTCATTCAACAGCAACGACCGCACTGGAGCATGGAACTGTGACCAGAACAGCTTTTCCACTTCGCGATCTTTTTTATCCTTGAAGTACTCGGTCGCATCAGCAGCACTTGCCACCAAATCCACGTAGGCGTCCACAGAACTCCATAGTTGATCAAGAGGAGCATACTTCGGATCTCTGAACTTAGTCCGCAACAAGAAGGGCTTCCCAGCCACGATATCTGTAGCTTGATGCAGCTCCTCCTTCGCCGCTCTGATTTTGGAGCGGGCTTCCTTGGCTGCTACCATGGCCTTCTCTAGGTCCATCACCCTTGTTCAGCTTTCTTTTTCAAGAAGCTTGTAACGGTCAGCGGTATCTTTTAACTCAATGGCCATCTTGGCTATTCTTTCCTTGCTTTGGCCTTGCGCGGCCTGTTCGGCCCTCAGCTCTTCGACCGCCTTTAGAGCGGCCGCATCGCTATTCCTTGCTTGTTCCTTGGATTAGGCAAGTTCCACCCGAAGGGTCTCCACGGTGGCAGCTCCATCTGCAGTCACAACATAGTAAAGATACTGGCATCATGCTCCCCTTACTATGTGCTGATCACCGGAAAAATCACTTACCCTGTGCCTCGTCAAGCCGCTTGTTGACAAGCACTATGTCGGCATCTGCCGCATCAAGTTGCCGCTTTATCTTGGCAAACCCATCAGTCCAGCTAGCCACCGGAGCTTCAGCCACCTACACATAAAGGCGGTCTGGTTATTATCTGGGACTATGATCCTCTGTTTGCCGCCGTTTTTGACGACAACCAGAGTCTCAGGGGCTACTATCTGCATAGGGCACACCTAACGTGTGCGGTACTGTCAAAAACATACACTATTTCACGTACCTCAAAGCCTTTTAGCAGACTCATAAAAGCTTCATGCAATCCGCTTTCAGCGTATGAAATCCTTTCAATTACCGTACCCATTAGTGTACGATGCGCTTCTGAGATGGCCGCTTGCTCCAGAAGATCCTTCAGTGCGTCCGACCGCACACTGTACGGTCCTGGACTCTTTCTGTTGCTCTCTTTAGGAGCCGAATATTGAGAACTCCGGGTAGCCAAAGGGTTACCCTCTAGCCTTGGTGGATCATGAGAGACCCTCTACGACGACACTTCAGGGTCGCCCGCCTCATGAGGCGGGGTGACAGGGGGAGGCGTTTCGCTCTCCATCATCTCCGGAAGAAGATCCCATGAAGATGAACTCTGTCGAGAAGGGCTATGATCCGAACAACAATATATAAGCTTCGGTTATTGTCTTCTGAAGTAAGGTAGGATATTTTCACTATTAAGTACTTTTTGATTACTTACAGCTCGGTAGAGGGATGATCCCCGAGCAGACATTTTGCAGCAAGAATACCCTCCGAGGCAGGACCCTCTGGCGAAGATTTATTCTCCCGTTTGGAAACCTTTGTTTCCGGATCTTCAGAGGTAGTCCTCTTCCTTCCTCGAGGAGAGGAAATGTCAGATTCTTCTCCCTCGTTATCCTCCCTCGCGGAGGCACTCATTCCCCCGGTTGGGACGAGTAGTGAGTGAGGCCCCCTTTCGGCCTCTTTATTCCCCCCTTCATCTTCATTTGAGGGCACCTGATAAGGCGCCGGCTCGAGCATTCGGTCTTGTACTGGATTGGACAAGCCTTCGGGAAGGGGGGCCGAACACCTGATCATCTTCGCCTTTGTTATCCTGTCCTGGTCAAAGAGCGACTTTTCAGAATGATGTCATGATAAATAAAAGGACAGCATATTCGGCCATGGGATTACTTACTTGGGTATCAAGGCGGTTGCAGCTCAGACCCGCATCCTCGGTGGTGTCAGGACACTCTATTTGGGGTCTGAAGAACAATTTGTACATCTCTTCAAGCGTCATGCCGAGGAAGTGCTGAATAGTTTGCGGTCCTTCCAGGTTGAATTCCCACATACGGAGGGGTCAACGTTTGCAAGGCTGGACTCGACGAACTAGCATAACTTGCATTACCATAACCAGGCTAAAATCTCTCTCAATGAGATCTCGGATGCGGCTCTGCAATATCGGCACATCCTTTGTTGGACCCCTGCTCAGCCCCCTGCTGATCCATGACGTCGGTTGTGGTGGGGAGCCCGAGCGAAAGGCAGGGGCGGCTACCCACTTGGCACTTCAGGGAGCTGTGATATAAAACAACTCCCGTTGCCACAAACTGGACACCTCTAGGAAGGAACCCTCTAGCCATGGAGCGTCAGCGCTTTTTCTTATTACGGCACCTCCGCACTCCGCGTGTCACCCCTCGATCATCTTCGTCTTCACATTGAATGTCTTCAGCCACAGACCGAAGTGAGGGGTAATGCGGAGGAAGGCCTCACAGACGACGATGAACGACGAGATGTGAAGGAGGGAATCCGGGGACAGATCATGGAAATCCAGCCCATAATAGAACATGAGCCCCCTAACAAAGGGATCCCGAGTGAGGTCTAGTCCTCGGAGGAAGTGAGAGATGAACACAACACTCTCGTTGGGTTCGGGAGTGGGGATGACCTGCCCTCGGGCGAGCAGCCTGTGCGAAATTTCGGCAGTCAGATATCTGGCCTCTCTCGGCTTTTTGATGTCCTCCTCTATGATAGAGGAAGGCAACCACCAACCTTGAAGGTTGGATCCGGAAATGGTTGAAGGTCCGAAGTGCCTGACCTGAGCAAGGGGTGTTGGAACTCGAGGCGGGGGAGGGATTCGATTGAGCACGAGAGGAAAAAAGGACAGGTCTTGGCCTCTTTATAAAGTGGGTGAATATCAAGCGGCCTCTTCGCGGCCGTTTTGGACTCGCCTAAAATCGAGGAGTCATGCCAATCGGCACGAGTGGGTTACCCACGTCCGTATTGATGAGAATCCCGTAATAAGGGGGACATGATCTCTGCTTCGACAAGACGTGTCAAGAAAACGGCCTCGCAATATGTGCAGTGCTGGCTGGGAAAAACGGTTCGGATAAGGACCGGATCATGACATGACGTCATGCTATCAAAACACGTCAGCATATTAGATCTGTGGAAATATTATTCTCTCTATGGTGGTATGTGGAAATTGTTTTGCAGAGACGGATACTATTCTTGTGTTCGAAATCTTCCATGAAGTATTCGGAGGAGGAACCCGCCTTGCAATGCCGAAGACAAAACTACGCGTCAGACTCATCGTCATTAAAGCCTGGTTCAGGGGCTACTAAGGGAGTCCTGGATTAGGGGGTCTCCGGACAACCGGACTATATCCTTTGGCCGGACTGTTGGACTATGAAGATACAAGATTGAAGACTTCATCCCGTTCCGGATGGGCCTCTCATTGGTGTGGAAGGCAAGCTACGCAATACGGATATGTAGATCTCCGCTCTTGTAACCGACTCTGTGTAACCCTAGCCCCCTCCGGTGTCTATATAAACCGGAGGGTTTAGTCCGTAGGATAACATACAATCATACTATAGGCTAGCTTGTAGGGTTTAGCCTCTACGATCTTGTGGTAGATCAACTCTTGTAGTACTCATATCATCAAGAACAATCAAGCAGGATGTAGGCTATTACCTCCATTAAGAGGGCCCGAACCTGGGTAAACATCGTGTCCCCTGCCTCCTGTGACCATCCGTCTTAGACGCACAGTTCGGGACCCCCTACCCGAGATCCGCCGGTTTTGACACCGACAAGTACCATCACATGTTGGATTTCGAGGTGCATTAGATCACCCGATGCAAGCAGTGTCAAGAGAAAACTCACCAATGCATGTAGAAGTTCATGGAAATTTAGTGGTCATTCATGCATTCGTTCTAATTAATGCCTCGGTAAACATAACTTCGTGAGAAAAATGAGCGTACTAGTTACTTGTGCAAACTAGGAGTACGAAATTAATTTGACCACTCACCGTCTACCTTGGTTGGAGAGATTTTGAAATTGAGCCATAAACTGGAAAGGAGGGAGTAGTAACTTCTGTCTCGATTACAATTTGTGGCCTTGTATAGATGCAAAATGTATTTTTTTATAGTGGCTTTGTATAAGTAAATGGAGGGAGTACTAAAGGACATACATAATCCAAACAATATGATAATCTCTCTAACCAAGGTAGTAGGGACGAGGAGTAAATGGAGGGAGTAGTAAAATTTTCTCCTCGTCCTACGAGCCACCGCGCGCGTGGGCGAGGGAGCGGGCGTAAGGCGTACAGTACTACTACTAGTAAGCAAGCTTCACCTCATCCTGCGAGCCACCGCGCCCGTGGGCGGGGGAGACGGCGTACTAAGCAAGCTTCTCCTCATTCTGCGAGTTGACGGGACACATCGAAAGTACTCCAGTGTATAGATCCTTGCCTCTAAGGTAGGCCCCACATGGTTTCCTCTTTTTTAACATAACGCGTCAAGTCGCAATTTGTTTGTTCACCCGTGGTAGACGATCCTCCCTCCACCAAGTGGACAACTAGTACATGGTCAAATTACCACGTGGGCTGCCTTTTCATACAAAAATGAGCTCCACTGTGTACCTGCACGGGTGTGGTTGGGAAAGAGACGGGAGTACGTGCGCCATGTGTGCACTTCTTATCTTCGTGCACGTCCCCCACCTACGTGGGTGCGTGTGAGAGATACAAACCTAGACAAATGGCTTGTGCGGAATAACTACTCTTCGTAAGCCATTGTAAGAGTGGGCAAAATGGTGAAGGAGGAGATAGGGGAGCGGCAGAGGTGTGCGATTCTTGGCCGGCATTGCGTTTAAATAGGAGATTAAATAGACGGAGGATGGGAGGAGCTCGGCCGGCATTGCGTTTAATGCCGGCCCGGTCATGAATGGACGTGTGTCCAGAGTGGGGTTCTCGGCTTCCACACGGGTGGTTTCATGGAGGCGTTTGAATGCGGCAAGGAGGTGTGTTCAGCTGGGCGTGCAGCGAGTGGCGCCCTCGACTCTGACATAGGACACCGCGCCGTTCTTCCACAGACGTGTGGGCTCTTTGGGTACATGGCCTGCATGTCAGTGACCCAACGCACGCAGCGCACAGCAAAGGAACCTTTCGTGGGCTAGGGCGGTCAGAGGCGGGCATTTCATAAACTGATGATTGTTCATTGAGTGTGTCGTCAACCTTTTCGTGTAGATAAGCCTACTATGTTGATAGCCTATTCGATACGTTGTGATTCATAAAGACCGCTGCAAACATCAATGTTCTACTTATCACAGAAAAATTGATTAATACCCGTAACAATCCATGTCCTTAACAAAGGGTGCATGCACGTATAGGTTGAGTGTGTGTCTTGCGTCGTGTGCTGTGTGCATGCAGGCGTGCGAGTGTTGCGTGAGTGCAAGGGTACGTTTCAGTGTTGCATGCATGTGTGCGTACATGCGTGTGTTTGTGAGTGCATGTGTACGTGTCAGTGTTGCATGCCTGCATGCGTGCGTGTGTTCGTTATGTGTACATGTCAGTGTTGCATGCCTGCATGCGTGCGTTCATGTGTATGTGCGGGGTGAGGCTACACGTCAGTCAACTGACTTTTTCATCTCTAGTCATTAGATTTTCCAGCCGTTGGATACGAAATCAAGGGCCTGCAGTTTATCATCAAACTCCACCCCCCTGAGCCACCAGCCACCACCGACCCCCGCCGCCCGCGGCCGGCCCGCGCCGCCACGTCGCCCCGCCCACCCCGAAACCATTCCCCACCGCCAGTCCTCCGCTGCACCAGCTATCCCTCTAGGCCCCCCGCGCCGAGCTTTTTCTCCAGCGATCCCCACCCGACCGCCCAATCAACGCGCTCCCCACAGCCGGTGACTGCCAACTCGAGGTCTCACGACTTCGAGTACCCACCGACCACTAATTTATTACCATTTTTGTCCTTCATATACGCGCTGACGGGTGGGCCCTATGGTAATGTGCGCTGCTGAATGTGGACCGTTTGACTGGTCAATTGATCATGCCATCAACATATTACAGAGCTGTATGGTGAGCAAGTGACCATATGATCACCCTAAAATGTATTTTATTAACACAGTACAGACTCAGACTACCATTTCTTTCTTTCATATACGGGCTGACAGGTGGGCACCACAGTTGCGCGCCCTGATGGTGCAACACTAGTTGCACCACGTGGAATGTTTGACTGGTCAATTGATTTTGTCATCAACAAAATACGGAGTTGTATGGGTGAGCCAGTGACTGTATAATCATGACATGTAATTTTTAAACATGGTACATACGCAAGGGCTCGTATATACGCACAAGCACTCACCGCTATAAGCGCACACATGCATACCCTACCCCTATGAGAACCTTCGAGAGAGTGAGTAAGCATATGATCTTGATATTTTACGAAGTCACCATAGGTGCCTCGTAGTCGAGTGGAACGTCTCCTCCCACTGAATGCACATCGCCGGAAAATACTGAAATTAACCCAGGAAAAATGCGAGCACCGGGACTTTAACCCTGGTGGGCACGAGAAACCACTGTCCTTCTAACCATCCAACCACATGTTGGTTAGCACGACAAAATGTATGTGGTGACCGTGTTGAGCTTATTCTGAAGTCCAGTGACCATATCGTCCTTTCGGTTCAAATACAATAACCGTAAGTGTCATCAACAAAATACGGAGCACGCATCAAATGCAAAGTCCGTCAGTGTCATCAAGAAAATACGGAGACGTATCGTGAGCAAGATACCATATGATCACCACGAGAATGTATAAGTTGACCGTAATGAGCATATTCTGAACTCCAGTGACCGTATAGTGCTTTAGCTTGAAATATAGTGACCGTCACACGTGAATGTGTCGTGGGCATGCATACTTTTAGAGGGCCGAGAGATAGTTTGTGTGTGTATGTGAAAGTGGTGTAGAAAGAGGGGGTGCCGGTGGAGATAAGGAGAGATATGCCCTTCATCTCTCTTTCCCGTGACTAATATTTTAGGAGAATGTATAAACATTCACAATGCAGAACAAATATTTTTGGATGCACCATGCAATTAACTTTCATGTATAACATTGTACTATTGTATATGCTTATTTTATTAGTGGTCGATTGCATGTGTGGTGTGGTGGGCACATCATTTCTAGTTGTGGTGGGTCAACATGAGGACTCATGGGTCGGTTCCATCCTGCGCCACATAGGTTGGACCAAGACGCGTTATACGAAGACCCATGTGGAGGACTCGGCGTTCAACACAAAGCTAGCTACCAGAGTCGCGGAGGACTCTATCCCCACTGGTGATAAGCCGACTATATATGATTTGTAAACCTAGGCCCCCACTATGTTATAGAAGCTTGGGGGCTAGTTCATCGATATTATACACACACGCACAATGCCTGGTATTCATGTGTACTTTGTACACACCCCTATCACTAATATACAATACCAGGAGTAGGCTTTTTCATCAACTACAAGAGTCCGAGCTAGGGTAAAACTTTGCCTCGTATTACCATCCAGCCTAACAGTCAGGGATATCCTACCGAATGATATGATGGAATCATATCTTCCAACTGCTAAGAGAGAGGTGTGTCTGGGGGGCAATGTGTTCAAGAGAGGCCTAAAGATAATGTGTGTGCGGGAGACACGTAGGCACATATATGTGCGTATAGAGGGCTAGTAGAGACCGTGTGTGTGTATATCTGCATGTGAGAGAAATAGTGTTTTCCAACTGAGATTCGTGAAAAGAGTGGTACATAGTAGTCAGAAAGAGAGAGAGAGAGAGATAGATAGATAGATAGACAGAGAGAGGTATACAGAGAGAGCATGTGCGTGAGACTCCCCGACACCCTGAGAGAGATTGTGAGCATGTGTGAAAGAGAAATAATGATGAATATAAACTGTGTGCACTTATGCGGTAGATAGAGAGATATATAGCGTGTTTGTGTGAACGGGCCGAGGCATAGTGCATCTACATGTAAAAGGCGGTTCTACGCATTAAATTAAAATATAAATGGCATTATTATTTTTGGGTGAGATCATGAATTTTGCAAATTGCGTATGGACGAAAATCGGTCTATCAGACACCCATACTCTATTGAATTTTAGCATGTGCATGTGTTTATTTCATATTATCGATCCATAGAGTGAGAGCGGTTTGAAATACAGGCAATGGATGCTTTTGCAATTCATATATAAACACTAATTAGTGCACTCCATGTTGCTAGTGTGAAGCACTTTATACATTTGTCACTTGCATGGATACATTCCAAATTGCTAGCTACAAAATAGAATACATGTCGAATTCAACATAAAGGGGTTTTCGAAGATTCGAATTCATAGGAAGTGCATTCATCTATTTGAACGCAAGATAATGGCATTTGTAAATCAGATGTAAAAGGGGGCATCAATCTTTGTAGTGCGTTTGAACATGCTATATATATATTCATACGCATGTCTAACTTTTTCTTTTGCAACCAAGGAGATTATATCTGGAACCATGCATGAACTGAGGTAATTTGCATATTTTTAAATATATACTCATGTACAATGCATATTCAAATGTACCCCCTCCATTCCAAAATAATCATAGCATTAGGATTTTAAAGAGTAAAGATTTGTGAAGTTTGACAAACCCTGAAAGTTCAATTCAAGAGAACCAAAAACGTTAATGCTTCTGCTCCCAAATATTGAACGAAGCGCCAAATAGGCCTCTGGTCACCCAAAACCACGCGAGACTAATGTTTGGTGGTAGGAAATTACTGTCCTAACTCTGGCCTGTGTAGCCTATCGACCCGATGTCCAAAGGTCTAAACCGGGGAAGGTTTGTAACTTCACCAAGATGCCAGTCTCAACCGCCTCTGAGAAGCATTCATACGCCGTGGGCGCCTAAACACCCATGCGCTCGGCCGAAATCTATCCCGCCCACATTTGGGACACCTGAGATTACTATCCTACCTCCAACCCGCAATATGTCTAAAATTTTAGATGGGGGCAAAGTTTGTAACTTTCCCCAAATTTCAAACAAGCGTCCCAAACCGACACATTGTTCCCCCTTAGTTCCCCGCCTACCTCCAATTCCACATTCATACTCCATGGACACCAAAACGCCCTCTCCACCAGCCGCGAAACCCCAGCCTCCTCCGTCCTCCACCCCATAGCGCCCAATCAACCGCCGCCCTCCTCCATCACGCCGGAGCCGGTACCCCAACGTCGTCGTCCAACGCAACCGCAATGCCCTCAAGGACTTAGCAGCTGAAGCCGAGGTAGAGCTGCCTCCACGACTCCGACGCCGACGTGCGCCATACCAGAACCACTCCAACCATGCCGTCCTGCGCCTCACTGTTGCCGCTCCACTGTCGCAACCGTCCACCGCACCGGAGCTGTTCCCGCTACGCCGTCGTTCGCCGCCTCAGATCTGGTTCCCCGCCGCCGACAGACGGCTACCGCACCACACTCAACAACTTGGCCATTGGTTCATCCAAGGCTCCACCGTCCTCCACAACTTCTTGTTTCCAGCGAACCACAAGAAGATCGTTGGAAAAACAGAAGGAGGACACATCACTGCCAGCAGAAAGAGGTACTCCTCTTCCCTTATTCGTGCAAACCTTACGTCTCTGCTCACACGTATTCATCCCACGAAAAAAACTAGTTGAGCGCTTCTTACTTCATCTTCTTCATGATACTAAATGCACAAGGTTTCCTCCCTTTACTATTTCACCTTTTCTAGAGGTCAGTATCCCGCCTGGGTTACAATTCAGGGTCAGTCAAACCGCAATTAAAAGAAGCAGCACGCGCTTAGGCGTGCGGAGCTCCTAGTCCGCCTATTCGCCGGGGAAGTGGTGCATCGGTGTCTATCATAGGGGTGTGGGGCGCAGGAACTGCTTGCACCCGATTTGGAGGTCGGCGGGGCTTGAATGGATGGCTGGGGGTGGTGCCAAGCATGGCGGTGCGGTGAGGTCGAGGGAGGGCGCAGGCAGGGGACTGGGCCGGTGGTCGCTAGCGTTTCGACAAAGATCGTCAACACTGACTGGCTGGAGGTAGATGAAGGCGATCTGCCCGTTCTTTGTACATCGGACGGTGTATAAAAAATGGACTGACCTATTTGTTTTCAGTCGACTTTTATTTTCATAAAATCCTGTAGTAATTTAGTGTGCCATGCATGTTGTAGAGCTATCATATGTCTCCCGTCATTTATTTCTCATCGGCCTGCTATCTGCTACCTTTACACTATACTAATTGTGCACACACTTCACCCATACTCACACTATTGTTTTTTATGCATGGGTATTTCATACTCTGACGCAATGTTGATGAATGCAGAAAAGATAAGACAGAAGTCGCTCTAGTGTAATTCGAAGATAAGCACTAAGCGTTTCAGCGCTCTAAAGGGTGCAGTGTCAGCAGTTGGAGACAGTAAACGTAGCTCTGCAGTTTATGATCTCAATTGCCACACACAACCATCCCAGGTGCTTGCTTTAACTTTGCCCTGTCAAATGTGGTTGCATGTTGCATATGGTGTCTAGCTTGTATTGCTTCCAATTTGGTTAAATTGCATCTTCTTACTGTACACATTATACCTTTGATAATGACATGCCTTCCTGTTTTTGATACATACTACATATCTCTATTAACCATGTCCGTACATCAAACTAATGCTCTTTTGTATCCCTCGTCAATCACTTATGATGAGACAGTCACCCCAGTGGGTTACTGTGAGACGCCATACTCGTTTAAAGAGTGCAGTGTCATCCTCCCCACATGATTCTCAAGAAACAATAAGGCTAAATGAAGATAGTCAACGTAGCTCTCTAGTTGATTACCGCAATTCTCCCACACCACCATCACAAGTGCTTGCTCTAACTTCGAAGTGTGATATGTGGTTGCATGTTGCATACGGTGTCAAGCTTGTAATGCTTCTAATTAGGGTAAATTGCATCTTCTTAGTTTACACATTATACCTGTGAATATGACATGCCTTCCTATTTTTGGTACACACTACATCTATGTGTTAACCTTGTTCCTACATGAAACTACCTCTCTTTTGCATCCTGCATCAATCACTTACGATGAGTCACCTTTATTCTTTGCATATTGCATATTATTTCTAGCCTGTTGCAATGTATTGCTTCTAATTTTGTCAAATACATTTGTTAGGGAACCCTTTTAATTTGGCAGAGTGATATTGGTTTCATCTTTCATATGGTTTCTAGCTTGCATTGATTCTAACAAGTTCAAGCACCTTGTGCTTAGTTTACACTTTATACATCATACATGACAATATGTCATGCCGTCCTGTTTTTCATAAATATTCCATCCTCCTATCATGCGGCTGCCTTTACATGAAAGTATTGTTCGTCAGTATCATGCATCAATGAGTTCTGAAGAGCAAATTTTATTCCTTTTTCTTGTGGGTTTGACTTGACAAGGCAAAATCAAGAAAGAGGAAGGAAAAGAGTAAGGAAGGCGATGATGGTGGTCCTATGCAGCAACGTAATCGGAGCATCTGTACCAATTCTCCTTGTACTGATAGTGCATTACAAGGTCCAAGTATCTGCTCCCCTACTCCACCATCCAAGGTGCTTGCTCTAACTTGGCAGTGTGATATCTGGTTGCATGTTGCATATGGTGTCTAGCTTGTATTGCTCCTAATTAGTGTAAACTACATCTGCTTAGCTTACACATGATACGTGTGGATATGACACACTTTCCTATTTTTGGTACATACTATATCTGTCTATAACACCATGTTCTTACACGAAACTACTCTTCTTGTGTATATTGCATCAGTCACTTATGATGGGACACCTTTAAGTTAGTAGTGTGATATTGGTTTCTGTCTTGAATATGATTTCTAGCATGTATTGCTTCTAGTTTGATGAACGCCACCTATGATGAGACAGTTTTAACTTGGCAGGGTGATATTGATTGCACCTTTCATATGGTGTCTAGTTTGAAGTGCTTCTAATTTGTTGAAGTGCCTTCTGCTTAGTGACCACATCATAGGTATGAAAATGTCAAGCCGTCCATTTTTTCGTACATATTCCATCCTCATATCATGATTTTGCCTTTCATCAGAGTAGTGTTCGTCAGTATCATGCATGAATGAGTTCTAAAAAGTGAATTATATTCCTTTTTCTTGTCGGTTTGACCTCACAACGCAAAATCAATAAAGCCAAAGGAAATTGGCAAGGCATTGGATGATGGTGGTCCTTCCGAGCAACAGAAATGGAGGTTCTCTACAGATTCTACTCCGCCATCCTCCCAACAAGATTCACAAACAACGCAAGGCTAGACAGTCAATGTAGCTGTGTAGATGATGAGCACATCTCCCCTACTACACCATCACATGTGCTTGCTCTAACTTGGCACTATTATATGTGGTTGCATATTGCATATGATGTCTAGCTTGTATTGCTTCTAACTTTGTTGAATTGCATCTGCTTACTTTACACATAATGCCTGTGAATATGACATATGTTCTTGTTTCTAGAACAAAGCATACCTGATCACACGATGTTCTTACATCAGACTACTATTCTTGCATATCCCGCATTAGTCACTTATGATAAGGCACCTTTAAGTCGCCACTGTGATATTGGTTGTCTCTTGCATATGATTTCTAGCATGTAATGCTTCTAATTTGTTGAAACGCCATACAGTTTGAACTTGGCAGAGTGATATTGGTTGCGTCTTTCATATGGTGTCTAGCTTGCAGTGCTTCTAATTTGTTGAAATGCCTTCTGCTTAGTTACCACATCATAGGTGTGAATATGTCATGCCATCCTGTTTTTCGTACATATTCCATCCTCGCATCATGTGTTTGCCTTTCAACCGTGTAGTGTTCGTCAGTATCATGCATGAATGAGTTTTGAAGAGCAAATTTTATTCCTTTTTCTTATCAGTTTGACTTCACAATGCAAAATCATTACAGCTGGAGGAAATTAGTCCAACAGTGGATGATGGTGGTCCTTTGGAGCAACTCAAACTGGTGGTCTCTATAGATTCTACTCCGCCATCCTCCCAACAAGATTCGCAAGACAACACAAGGCTGGACAGTCAACATAGCTGTATACATGATGAGCACGTCTCCCCTACTCCACCATCATAGGTGCTTGCTCTAACTTGGCACTATTATATGTGGTTGCATATTGCGTATGATGTCTAGCTTGTATTGCTTCTAACTTTGTTGAATTGCATCTGCTTACTTTACACATAATGCCTGTGAATATGACACATGTTCCTGTTTCTAGAACATACGTGTACATGATGAGCACATCTCCCCTACTCTACCGTCACAGGTGCTTGCTCTAACTTGGAACTGTTATATGTGGTTGTGTTTTCCGTATGATGTCTACTTTGTATTGCTTCTGATTATGTTGAATTTCGTCTGCATAGCTTACAACTTATACCTGTGTAACACCCCAGATGTAACTTTCCCAATTTGCACTCCAACTCTTGCCGTTTCCGGCGTTAAGTTATTTTATTTTCTCGGGTTCGGGTCTTTGTCTCCGTGTGTTGTTATCGTTGTCATGCATCTCATATCATGTCATCATGTGCATTGCATTTGCATACGTGTTCATCTCATGCATTCGAGCATTTTTCCCGTTGTCCGTTTTGCATTCCGGCGCTTCGTTCTCCTCCGGTGGTCATTTCTACCTTTCTTTCGTTTGTGGGGATTAAGCATTTCCGGATTGGACCGAGACTTTCCAAGCGGCCTTGGTTTACTACCGGTAGACCGCCTGTCAAGTTTCGTATCATTTGGACTTCGTTTGATACTCCAACGGTTAACCGAGGGACCGAAAGGCCTCATGTGTGTTGCAGCCCAACAACCCTTCAATTTGGCTCAAAACCCACCTAAGCCTTCTCCATCATCTAGATCGTTCGATCACGATCGCGTGGCCGAAAACCGCACCTCATTTGGACTCTCCTAGCTCCCTCTATGCCTATAAATAGATCCCTCCACGAAATCTCGGGTCTCCTTCCCCCTAACCCTAGATATTTTTCCCTCCGCGCCGCCGGACACGTCCGGGCGACGCCAGACAAATCCCACCGCCGCTCCCAGCCTCTCCCGTCGCGCCACGTGTCCCTGTACCTCCGCCCGCCGCCGCGCGGCCCGGGGAGCCCGGAGCCGGCCCCCGCGGCCCATCTCCCCCGCGCCGCCGCCCGAAGCCGCCTGCCTCCTCGCCCCGTTCGCCGGCCCCGCCACCTCCGCCACGAGCTGCCGCCGCCCGGCGCTGCTCCGCCGCCACCGTGCGCCGCCACCTCACCTCGTCGCCGGCTGCCGCGGCTCCGACGCCCCTCGCCTCGGCCTCGCCTCCTCTCCGCCGCCCCGGCCTCTTCCTCCCGCTCCGGCCGCCGCCCCGGCCAACGACTCCAGCGAGGGATCCGGTCGACCTCGGATTGCGTGCCACCAAAACCCTAGATCTGGTGATTCTTTTTTGTCTAACTCCCCAGAATTTTCTAGTTCATATGCTCCTGTTCATTGCCTTGTATCTACGCATCCGTAACTCCGTTTCGTTTTTGGCATATAGCATATCAAAATGTTCACCTCTGAGAGTACATCATTTCATTCCATTGCATCATTTTCATTTGAGTTCATCTTGATGCACGAAATGCTGTTAGAAGAGGGCTACTTGAGATAATTGTCAGATCTGCTGCTCCATTTAGTTTTTTGTCATTTTTGCCATGATTAATGTGTGCATGATATGCCCCTGAGCTCTACATATGTTTTGTTAAGGGTTTTGTCATCTTTCCAGAGGTGAAACTGATGTATTTTTGTGATGAGTGTGGTGACTGGCACAAGCTTGCAAAGTGGTGCACTTGGTAATTCTGATTTCAGGGACTTAGTAATTCCACTAACTCCTTGAGCTGTTTATCTCATATGGCCATATGTTCATGTTGTTTCCTAGTGATCCGTGCCTCTTTTGAGGATTATCAGTAAGGATGTTTTGTTAATCTTGTAGTGCTCTATCCATCCATGTCTTTGTTTGCAATTATGGAGCACCCTAGCTTGAGTCAATCGAGCTCTATTTTTGCTACTTTGTGAATCTGGGCAGATTGTCAACTAGTTTGCAATTTTGCCGATGATGTTGTAGTTGATCCGTGCATGCTATGCTATTGTTCTTTCCATGTATAGCTTAAATTTGTGTGTTCTTGATAGATGTATGCTTAGTTGTTCATGACTTGCACCGTAGTGAGTGCATCGAGCTCGTAAACATGCCTACTTGATATCTGTTTTCAGCATGCTCCAGTTTTCACCAAGTCTGAGAACTGATTATGTTTTTGCCATGTTCACATGCTTGCAATTGTATTTTCTGATCCCTTTTGGCTCAAGGTCACCAAGGGACTTTTGTTAAGCTCTTTGAGTAGCTCCATGCCATACTTTACTTTTCCATGTTCAGGTCCTGTAGCATGTAGTTTTGTTGCTCCGAAGAGTGCTACCTGATCTGAAATTCCAGACAAGTGTTAATTTCACTAAGTCTGAGATCTGTTTACCAATTGCACTTTTGCCATGCTTGTTTGAACCTGTTAATGGATGAATTGGCCATACCTCAGTGCTAGACTTTTGTTAAGCATCTTGTATGCATCCCTGCCATGTATTTTGTTGCCATGTTTGGATGCTGTAGCATGTTCATCTCATTGCATTTAGATGCCTACTTGCTGTAAATCGCAGACCGGTGTCATATTCGAATTGCTTGCCATTTCCAAACCGTAACTCTGATTCCGGCGTTCTTTATATCGTTTTCAAGCGATTTCATCTCATCTTTCCAGTGGAACACTTGGATTCCCATGTGAGGCAAGGTTCTTGCATTTCCCGTCACATCTTGCATATGCATCCCGCATCGCATCCCGCATAGCATACCATCTTTGCATCATTTTGTTTGAGTCTTGCACGTGGTTGATTGTGCCCTTGTTGCTTGTTTGTCTTGTTTGGGTAGAGCCGGGAGACGATTTCGCTAACGAGGAGCCCGTTGAGTTTGCTTTCGAGGATCCCGTCAACTCTGACAGCTTTGCAGGCAAGATGATCATACCCTCGAAATCACTACTATCTTTGCTATGCTAGATTGGTCGCTCTTTTGCTATGCCAATGCTACGATGCCTACCACTTGCTTTCAAGCCTCCCAAATTGCCATGTCAAACCTCTAACCCACCTTGTCCTAGCAAACCGTTGATTGGCTATGTTACCGCTTTGCTCAGCCCCTCTTATAGCGTTGCTAGTTGTAGGTGAAGATTGAAGGCCGTTCCTTGCTGGAACATTTGTTTACTTGTTGGGATATCATTATATTATCTTGTTATCTTAATGCATCTATATACTTGGTAAAGGGTGGAAGGCTCGGCCTCTCGCCTAGTGTTTTGTTCCACTCTTGCCGCCCTAGTTTCCGTCATATCGGTGTTATGTTCCCAGATTTTGCGTTCCTTACGCGGTTGGGTTATAATGGGAACCCCTTGATAGTTCGCCTTGATTAAAGCTTTTTCAGCAATGCCCAACCTTGGTTTTACCATTTGCCACCTAGCCTCTTTTCCCTTGGGTTTCCGGAGCTCGAGGGTCATCTTATTTTAGCCCCCCCGGGCCAATGCTCCTCTGAGTGTTGGTCGAACCGAGCGATGTCCGGGGCTACCAGGGGCATCTCTGGGCTGGCCTACCCGACGTCTTGCTCATCTGAGTGTGCCCTGAGAACGAGATATGTGCAGCTCCTATCGGGATTTCTCGGCACATTCGGGCGGTGTTGCTGGTCTTGTTTTAACCCGTCGAAGTGTCTTGAAGAACCGAGATACCGAGTCTGATCGGAACGTCTTGGGAGGAGGTCTATTCCTTCGTTGACCGTGAGAGCTTGTCAAGGGCTAAGTTGGGACTCCCTTGCAGGGATTTGAACTTTCGAAAGTCGTGCCTGCGGTTATGGGCAGATGGGAATTTGTTAATCTCCGGTTGTAGATAACTTGAACCTTAAATTAATTAAAACGAATCAACTGAGTGTGTTACCGTGATGGCCTCTTCTCGGGGGAGTCCGGGAAGTGGACATGGTGTTGGAGTAATGCTTGCGCAGGTTGTTCTCTAGTTTCTCGCTCGCGCTTTGCCTCCCCTTCTCTCTCTCTTTTGCGAACAGGTTAGCCACCATATTTTGCTAGTCACTTGCTGCAGCTCCACATATATTTACCTTGCCTTACCTATAAGCTTAAATAGTCTTGATCGCGAGGGTGTGAGATTACTGAGTCCCTGTGGCTCACAGATTACTATTACACCAGATGCAGGGCCCGATGATTCCGCTCCAGCAGACGCGCTCGAGCTCAAGTGGGAGTTCGACGAGGACTCTCAACGATACTATGTTTCCTTTCCTGATGATCAGTAGTGGTGCCCAGTTGGGGGTGATTGGGACCGTGTCGCATGTTGGGTTATCTTTTATTTTGGCGCCATAGTCGGGCCATGAGTGTTTGGATGATGTAATGTTATTTATGTACTTGATTGACGTGGCGAGTGTAAGCCAACTATGTTATCTCCCCTTTTATTATCTTATTACATGGGATGTTGTGAAGATTGCCTATCTTGCGACATATGCCTTCAATGCGATTATGCCTCTAAGTCGTGCCTCGACATGTGGGAGATATAGTCGCATTGAGGGTGTTACAAGTTGGTATCAGAGCCTTCCCCGACCTTAGGAGCCCCTTTGCTTGATCGTTTTTAGCGGCTGAGTTGTGTCTAGAAAAATGTTTTGAGTCATTTAGGAATTATATATCGGAGAGTTTAGGAATTCTTTTTACTTCTCAGTCTCCTCATCGCTCTGGTAAGGCATCCTGACATAGAGTTTTGACTCTTCTCTTCTCAAATTTCACTAAAAATTTTTTAGGATCACGCGGGTATCTTGGAATCGTTTCGATATTTTTATGATGAGAACATTGTCTTGGTGCCTCCTATCAGGGGTTTTGTGGAAGTGTCCCGGGGAGTTGAGCTCTGAGGTGTTGTCATCATAATTTTATCGTTGCAATTCTGGAATACCTGAGATTAGTACGCCGACATCGAAAATCTCTTTTATGCAGTTCGTTGGTGAGATAACCTCGACGCCACCCAGTACTGGGGCGGGAGTTCGGGAGTATCGCCATAACTTGTATAACGGATGCTTTTCGAAGGTTGAGGTAGATGGTTTCCGAAGCTTTTCTCGGTTATGTGTTGAAGGATGGATACAGCTGGATGTCGGAATTGCTAGAATTGGGTGAGATATTATGCTTCCCCTGTATCCCCAACACCTGATTGCATAACCGGAAAGGTTCGGGAGTTTCATAGGTGGGAATTCTAGTAGCTCTAGTTCTTCTTCCACGGATATTTGGTTTGAGATTGGGATTTCTTACCGATTATTCGTTCTTGATCCGCACCTTGTTGATTTATTTCTCTATCTTAATTCTACGTGGCTTCTCAATTTATGGATATGTGACCATTTCAAGAGGAATGCATTCGTTCATTTTGTTCAGATGTGAAGACTATATGTTGCAATTTTCATTCCGTTGGATTCAGCTTCAATATTTGTCCATCGATGTGCTAATGGATGTCAACCTCTTCAGGATGGCTCCTCCAACGCGCACGACTCTGAATCCTAATCCGCCACCACCACCACCTCCTCCGGAGGCATGGCAAGCTGTGATGGCCGCAACCAATGCGAACACACAGTTGATCATGCAAATTCTTCAAGAGCGCAATCAAGGCAACCAAGGGAATCAAGGCAACAATCAGAATCACTTTGCTACACTCAACCAGTTCCTTGCTAACGGGCCAAAGACTTTCAGCAATTGTGTTGAGGCAACCGATGCTGACGATTGGCTTGTGGATCTGTGCAAGCATTTCGAGTGCAGTAACGTCAGGCCTAAGGACTTTGTTAAGTTCGCTTCCTTCCAACTCAAAGATCAAGTTGCAGAATGGTTCCAGCAGTACAAGGATTCCAGAGGTGGACGTGTTATCACTTGGGATGATTTCCGTCGAGATTTCCGAGCTCATCATATTCCTCAGAGTGTGGTTGAAAGCAAGCGTGAGGAATTCTGCAACCTAAAGTAAGGCTCTTTGTCTGTCTATGACTACAACAAGTTGTTTCAGAAGCTCGCCCGCTTTGCCAAGAAGGACATCCCTGACGAGAAGAGCATTATATATCAGTTCAGGGGTGGTCTCAGAGAAGAAATTCAGCTCGCTCTTGTTCTCTTTGAGCCCTTGAGATACGATGAGTTCTACAACATGGCATTGAAGCAAGAGGCTGCTCAGTTGAGGTGTGATGCTTCCAAGAAGCGAGTCAGAGATGTTACTCCTTCTTCCTCTACTCAAGTGGCCAAGCAGCAGAAGTATTGGCTTCCTCGTCCTCCGTTCCGTCAGCCGTATCAGCAGAAGAGCAAAGGTGGCAGTGGTTCTTCCCACCCACCCAACCCTGGCTTTCAGAACAAGACTTCGTCTCAAGCTCCAAGATCGAGTGCTCCGTATCACCGTCCGCTTTCAGAGGTCACGTGCAACAAGTGCCAACAGAAGGGTCACTATGCCAACAAGTGTTTCAACCAGAGGCATCTTCCTCCTCCTCCTCCTGTCAGATCGGCAAGTACAGCTGTGGTCAAGCATAACACCAAGTCCGCCAAGGTCAACTTGCTGAATGCAGCTCAGGCAGAGGACTCACCAGATGTGATCATGGCTAACCTTCCTGCTAATGACATTCCCGCAAGAGTTCTTTTTGACACTGGTGCATCTTTATCTTTTTTATCGAAGCCTTTTGCATCTATGCATGATGTGCATACTATTGATTTGCCTAAGACGATAGCGGTTTCTTCTCCGGGTTTGTTCATGAACACTAAAATGATGGCTCCGGATGTTACTATCACGTTGGGCGATTACAAGTTTCTTTCTTCTCCAATGGTTCTTGGTAACTCGAATATTGATCTTATTCTCGGAATGGATTGGCTTTCTAAGCACAAGGCGCATCTTGATTGTGCTGCCAGGCAGATTCAATTGACTCATTCGTCTGAGGATGTAATTGTCTTTGCCGCTCGTGATGATACTATCCGTCTGTTTTCTCTCAATGAGAAGGGTGAACTGGATGCTATCTCGCAGATTCCAGTCGTTTGCGAATATCAAGACGTCTTTCCAGAAGAGCTTCCAGGAATGCCTCCGCACCGGCCAGTTGAATTCATTATTGATCTTGAGCCTGGCACGGAACCTGTGTGCAAACGTCCTTACAAGCTCGGACCTGAAGAGTTGAAGGATCTGAAGAAGCAACTCGATATTCAAGAGAAAATGGGTCTCATCCGGCCTAGTTCTTCTCCATGGGGTTGTGGCGTTCTTTTTGTGAAGAAGAAGAATGGAACGGACCGACTTTGTGTTGATTACCGTCCATTGAACAAGAAGACCATCAAGAACAAATACCCACTTCCCGACATCAACGAGCTGTTCGAACAACTTAAAGGTGCCCAAGTATTCTCCAAGCTTGATCTCCGCATGGGTTATCATCAGATTCGTATCTGTGAACAAGATATTCCTAAGACGGCTTTCAGGACAAGCTATGGTTCATATGAATACACTGTCATGTCTTTTGGTCTCGTCAACGCTCCTCCGACATTCTCTCGCATGATGAACTTCATCTTCAACGCCTACACCAATGACTTCGTTTTGGTCTAACTAGACGACATTCTGGTTTTCTCAAAGAACAAGGAAGATCATGCCAAGCACTTGCGTTTGGTACTCGATAAGCTCAGGGAACATCAGTTCTACGCCAAGTTCTCCAAGTGTGAATTTTGGCTCGATGAGGTTCTTTATCTTGGTCATATCATCTCTGCCAAGGGCATTGCCGTGAATCCTGAGAAGGTGTCTGCAATTGTGAATTGGGAACCTCCTTAGAACGTGAAGCAACTCCGTAGCTTCCTCGGTCTCGCAAGCTATTGCCGAAGATTCGTTGAAAACTTTTCTAAGATCGCGAAGCCTCTCTCTAATCTTCTCCAGAAGCACGTCAAGTACGTTTGGTCTCCGGAGTGTGAAATTGCTTTCAACACTTTGAAAGAGAAATTGATCACTGCTCCAGTTCTGACTCCGCCTGATGAATCCAAGCCGTATGAGGTCTTTTGTGATGCCTCTCTCCAAGGTCTTGGCGCAGTATTGATGCAAGAGAAGAAAGTTGTTGCTTATACCTCTCGCCAGTTGAAGCCTAATGAGAAGAACTACCCCACTCACGATCTCGAGTTGGCGGCAGTTGTGCATGCTCTTTTGACTTGGAGACATCTCTTATTGGGAAGAAAAGTGGACATTTTCACTGATCACAAGAGTCTCAAGTACATCTTCACTCAGCCTAATCTCAACCTCAGGCAAACTCGATGGGTCGAAATGATTCAAGAGTATAATCCGAGTATTGAGTATACTCCAGGCAAGGCCAATGTGATTGCTGACGCATTGAGCAGGAAAGCTTACTTTAACAGTCTGATACTTAAGCCTTATCAACCCGAGCTTTGTGAAGCTTTCCGCAAACTTAGTCTGCAAGTTGTTCCTCAAGGTTTCCTTGCCAACCTTCAAGTCTCTCCTACCTTGGAAGACCAGATTCGCCAAGCTCAGCTTCTTGATGCTATGGTGAAAAAGGTGAAGATTGGGATTGCCAAGAATCAACCCAAGTACAAGTGCTACCGCCTTGATGACAAGGATACTCTCTTCATCGAGGATTGTATTGTTGTACCCAAAGGTGACCTCCATAAAGTGATCATGAACGAGGCTCACAATTCTCTCCTCTCCATCCACCGTGGGAGCATGAAGATGTATCAGGACCTTAAGCAGGCTTATTGGTGGACTCGAATGAAGCGCGAGATCGCTCAATTCGTGAATGAATGTGATGTCTGCAGAAGAGTGAAGGTAGAACACCAAAGGCCAGCTGGTCTCCTCCAACCTCTTTCCATTCCAGAATGGAAGTTTGACCACATTGAAATGGACTTCGTGACTGGGTTTCCAAAGTCCAAGCGTGGCAATGATGCTATATTCGTTGTCATCGACAAACTCACTAAAGTGGCTCACTTTCTGCCTATCAAAGAGTCGATCACTGCAGCTCAATTGGCGGAACTCTATACCTCTCGAATTGTCTCTCTGCACGGTATTCCACAAGTGATCTCTTCAGACCGTGGCAGCATTTTTACATCCAAGTTTTGGGATTCTTTTCAGAAGGCCATGGGCACGAACATCCGCTTTAGCACAGCTTTCCATCCTCAAACTAGCGGTCAAGTCGAGCGTGTCAACCAGATTCTTGAAGATATGCTCAGGGCTTGTGTGATCTCCTTTGGCATGAAGTTGGAGGATTGTCTTCTTATGCTGAATTCTCCTGCAACAACAATTTTCAAGCAAGTTCGGGCAAGACCCCATTTGAAATTCTGTATGGCAGGAAGTGCCGTACCCCTCTCAACTGGTCTGAAACTGGTGAACGTCAGCTTTTGGGAAATGACTTAATCACAGAGGCAGAGGAAACGTGCAAAGTCATTCGAGATAACCTCAAAGCAGCCCAATCCCGCCAGAAGAGATACTATAATAGTAAGCACCGTGATTTGGCTTTCGAGATCGGAGATCATGTTTACCTCCGCGTTTCTCCTATGAAAGGTATTCGTCACTTCGGTATCAAAGGGAAGCTTGCCCCTAGATACGTGGGACCTTTCAAGATTGTCAGGAAGAGAGGCGACCTCGCCTATCAACTCGAGCTTCCTTCAAACTTTGCAAATGTTCATGATGTGTTCCTTGTCTCTCAGCTCCGAAAGTGCTTCAAGACTCCTGACCGCACCGTCAACTTCGAGGACATTGAGCTCCAAGAAGATCTCTCTTATCGTGAGCACCCAGTTGCTATTCTTGAAGAGACTGAACGCAAGACTCACAATAAGTCAATGAAATTCCTCAAAGTCAAGTGGTCACACCATTCCGACCGTGAAGCTACCTGGGAACGCGAGGATCACCTCCATTCTGAGTACCCGGTGTTCTTTCAGTCCTAGATCTCGGGACGAGATCCTTTCATAGTGGTGGAGTGTTGTAACACCCCTGATGTAACTTTCCCAATTTGTACTCCAACTCTTGCCGTTTCTGGCGTTAAGTTATTTTATTTTCTCGGGTTAGGGTCTTTGTCTCCGTGTGTTGTTATCGTTGTCATGCATCTCATATCATGTCATCATGTGCATGGCATTTGCATACGTGTTCATCTCATGCATTCGAGCATTTTCCCCATTGTCCGTTGTGCATTCCGGCGCTTCGTTCTCCTCCGGTGGTCATTTCTACCTTTCTTTCGTGTGTAGGGATTAAACATTTCCGGATTGAACCGGGACTTGCCAAGCGGCCTTGGTTTACTACCGGTAGACCGCCTGTCAAGTTTCGTATTATTTGGACTTCGTTTGATACTCCAACGGTTAACCGAGGGACCGAAAGGCCTCGTGTGTGTTGCAGCCCAAAACCCCTTCAATTTGGCCCAAAACCCACCTAAGCCTTCTCCATCATCTAGATCGTTTGATCACGATCGCGTGGCCGAAAACCGCACCTCATTTGGACTCTCCTAGCTCCCTCTATGCCTATAAATAGATCCCTCCACGAAATCTCGGGTCTCCTTCCCCCTAACCCTAGATATTTTTCTCCCCGCGCCGCCGGACACGTCCGGGCGACACCGGACAAATCCCGCAGCCGCTCCCAGCCTCTCCCGTCGTGCCACGTGTCCCTGTACCGCCGCCCGCCGCCGCGCGGCCTGGGGAGCCCGGAGCCGGCCCCCGCGGCCCATCCCCCCCGTGCCGCCGCCCGAAGCCGCCTGCCTCCTCGCCCCGTTCGCCGGCCCTGCCGCCTCCGCCGCGAGCCGCCGCCGCCCGGCGCCGCTCCGCCGCCACCGTGCGCCTCCACCTCGCCTTGTCGCCGGCCGCCGCGGCTCCGCCGCCCCTCACCTCGGCCTCGCCTCCTCTCCGCCGCCCCGGCCTCTTCCTCCCGCTCCGGCCACTGCCCCAGCCAACGACTCCGGCAAGGGATCCGGTTGACCTAGGATTGCGTGCCACCGAAACCCTAGATCTGGTGGTTCTTTTTTTCTAAGTCCCCAGAATTTTCTAGTCCACATGCTCCTGTTCATAGCCTTGTATCTCCGCATCCATAACTTCGTTTTCGGCATATAGCATATCAAAATGTTCATCTCCGAGAGTACATCATTTCATTCCATTGCATCATTTTCATTTGAGTTCATCTTGATGCCCGAAATTCTGTTATAAGAGGGCTACTTTAGATAATTGTCAGATCTACTGCTCCATTTAGTTTTTTGTCATTTTTGCCATGATTAATGTGTGCATGATATGCCCCTGAGCTCTACATATGTTTTGTTAAGGGTTTTGTCATCTTTCCAGAGGTGAAACCCATGTATTTTTGTGATGAGTGTGGTGACTGGCACAAGCTTGCAAAGTGGTGCACTTGGTAATTCTGATTTCAGGGACTTAGTAATTCCACTAACTCCTTGAGCTGTTTATCTCATATGGCCATTTGTTCATGTTGTTTCCTAGTGATCCGTGCCTCTTTTGAGGATGATCAGTAAGGATGTTTTTTTAATCTTGTAGTGCTCTATCCATCAATGTCTTTGTTTGCAATTATGGAGCACCCTAGCTTGAGTCAATCAAGCTCTACTTTTGCTACTTTGCGAATCTGGGCAGATTGTCAACTAGTTTGCAATTTTGCCGATGATGTTGTAGTTGATCCGTGCATTCTATGCTATTGTTCTTGCCATGAATAGCTTGAATTTTGTGTGTTATTGATAGATGTATGCTTAGTTGGTCATGACTTGCACCGTAGTGAGTGCATCGAGCTCGTAAACATGCCTACTTGATATCTGTTTTTAGTATGCTCCAGTTTTCACCAAGTCTGAGAACTGATTATGTTTTTGCCATGTTCACATGCTTGCAATTGTATTTTCTGATCCGTTTTGGCTCAAGGTCACCAAGGGACTTTTGTTAAGATCTTTGAGTAGCTCCATGCCATACTTTACTTTGCCATGTTCAGGTCTTGTAGCATGTATTTTTGTTGCTCCGAAGAGTGCTACCTGATCTGAAATTCCAGACAAGTGTTAATTTCACTAAGTCTGAGATCTGTTTACCAATTGCACTTTTGCCATGCTTGTTTGAACCTGTTAATGGATGAATTGGCCGTACCTCAGTGCTAGACTTTTGTTAAGCATCTGGTATGCATCCCTGCCATGTATTTTGTTGCCATGTTTGGGTGCTGTAGCATGTTCATCTCATTGCATTTAGATGCCTACTTGCTGTAAATCGCAGACCGGTGTCATATTTGAATTGCTTGCCATTTCCAAACCGTAACTCTGATTCCGACGTTCTTTATATCGTTTTCAAGTGATTTCATCTCATCTTTCCAGTGGCACACTTGGATTCCCAAGTGAGGCAAGGTTCTTGCATTTCCTGTCACATCTTGCATATGCATCCCGCATCGCATCCCGCATAGCATACCATACTTGCATCATTTTGTTTGAGTCTTTCACGTGGTTGATTGTGTCCTTGTTGCTTGTTTGTCTTGTTTGGGTAGAGCCGGGAGACAAGTTTGCTAACGAGGAGCCCGTTGAGTTTGCTTTCCAGGATCCCGTCAACTCTGACAGCTTTGCAGACAAGATGATCATACCCTCAAAATCACTACTATCTTTGCTATGATAGATTGCTCGCTCTTTTGCTATGCCAATGCTACGATGCCTACCACTTGCTTTCAAGCCTCTCAAATTGCCATGTCAAACCTCTAACCCACCTTGTCCTAGCAAACCGTTGATTGGCTATGTTACCGCTTTGCTCAGCCCCTCTTATAGCGTTGCTAGTCGCAGGTGAAGATTGAAGGCCATTCCTTGTTGGAACATTTGTTTACTTGTTGGGATATCATTATATTATCTTGTTATCTTAATGCATCTATATACTTGGTAAAGGGTGGAAGGCTCGGCCTCTCGCCTAGTGTTTTGTTCCACTCTTGTCGCCCTAGTTTCCGTCATATCGGTGTTATGTTCCCGGATTTTGCGTTCCTTACGCGGTTGGGTTATAATGGGAACCCCTTGATAGTTCGCCTTGATTAAAGCTTTTCCAGCAATGCCCAACCTTGGTTTTACCATTTGCAACCTAGCCTCTTTTACCTTGGGTTTTCGGAGCTCGAGGGTCATCTTATTTTAGCCCCCCCGGGCCAGTGCTCCTCCGAGTGTTGGTCCAACCGAGCGATGTCCGGGGCTACCAGGGGCAACTCTGGGCTGGCCTACCCAATGTCTTGCTCGTCTGAGTGTGCCCTGACAACGAGATATGTGCAGCTCCTATCGGGATTTGTCAGCACATTCTGGTGGTGTTGCTGGTCTTGTTTTAACCTGTCGTAGTGTCTTGAAGAACCGAGATACCGAGTCTGATCGGAACGTCTTAGGAGGAGGTCTATTCCTTCGTTGACCGTGAGAGCTTGTCATGGGCTAAGTTGGGACTCCCCTGCAGGGATTTGAACTTTCGAAAGCCGTGCCCGCGGTTATGGGCAGATGGGAATTTGTTAATGTCCGGTTGTAGATAACTTGAACCTTAACTTAATTAAAATGAATCAACTGAGTGTGTTACCGTGATGGCCTCTTCTCGGCGGAGTCCGGGAAGTGGACACGGTGTTGGAGTAATGCTTGCGCAGGTTGTTCTCTAGTTTCTCGCTCGCGCTTTGCCTCGTCTTCTCTCTCTCTTTTGCGAACAGGTTAGCCACCATATTTTGCTAGTCACTTGCTGCAGCTCCACATATATTTACCTTGCCTTACCTATAAGCTTAAATAGTCTTGATCGCGAGGGTGCGAGATTGCTGAGTCCCTGTGCCTCACAGATTACTATTACACCAGATGCAGGGCTCGATGATTCCGCTCCAGCAGACATGCTCGAGCTCAAGTGGGAGTTCGATGAGGACTCTCAACGATACTATGTTTCCTTTCCTGATGATCAGTAGTGGTGCCCAGTTGGGGGTGATTGGGACCGTGTCGCATGTTGGGTTATCTTTTATTTTGTCGCTGTAGTCGGGCCATGAGTGTTTGGATGATGTAATGTTATTTATGTACTTGATTGACGTGGCGAGTGTAAGCCAACTATGTTATCTCCCCTTTTATTATCTTATTACATGGGATGTTGTGAAGATTGCCTAACTTGCGACATATGCCTTCAATGCGATTATGCCTCTAAGTCGTGCCTCGACACGTGGGAGATATAGTCGCATCGAGGGTGTTACAACCTGCAACGATCACTTACCCATAAGACACATTTAACTTGCGACTGTGATGTAGGTTGCATCTTGCATTGTCTCCTAGCTTGTACTGTTTCTAATTTCTTGAAATGGCACTTACGACAAGGCACTTTTTACCTGATAGAGTGATATTGGTTGCATGTTCATACGGTGCCTAGCTTTCATTTCTTCTAATTTTGTTGAAATGCCTTCCACTTACTGTTTTTTCATACATATTCCATCCTCCTATCATACGTGTGAATATGAAATGCTGTCTTTTCTTATATATATTCCATCCTCCTATCCTGCTATTGCCTTACATCAAAGTTGTGTTCGTTTGTTTTATGCATCAACCAGTTATGCAGAGCTAATTCTATTCATCTTCTTGTGGTTTTGACTTCATAAGGCAATATCAGAAAATAGGAAGGAAAAGAGTAAGTTAGGGGATGTTGGTGGTGAAGGAAATATGCCCTAGAGGCAATAATAAAGTTATTATTTATTTCCTTATATCATGATAAATGTTTATTATTCATGCTAGAATTGTATTAACCGGAAACATGATACATGTGTGAATACATAGACAAATAGAGTGTCACTAGTATGCCTCTACTTGACTAGCTCGTTGATCCAAGATGGTTATATTTCCTAACAATAGACATGAGTTGTCATTTGATTAATGGGGTCACATCATTAGGAGAATGATGTGATTGACTTGACCCATTTCGTTAGCTTTGCACTTGATCGTTTAGTTTGTTGCTATTGCTTTCTTCATGACTTATACATGTTCCTATGACTATGAGATTATGCAACTCCCGTTTACCGGAGGAACACTTTGTGTGCCACCAAACGTCACAACGTACTGGGTGATTATAAAGGTGCTCTACAGGTGTCTCCGAAGGTACTTGTTGGGTTGGCGTATTTCGACATTAGGATTTGTCACTCCGATTGTCGGAGAGGTATCTCTGGGCCCACTCGGTAATGCACATCACTATAAGCCTTGCAAGCATTGCAACTAATGAGTTAGTTGTGGGATGATGTATTACGGAACGAGTAAAGAGACTTGCTGGTAACGAGATTGAGCTAGGTATTGAGATACCGACGATCGAATCTTGGGCAAGTAACATACCGATGACAAAGGGAACAACGTATGTTGTTATGCGGTTTGACCGATAAAGATCTTCGTAAAATATGTAGGAGCCAATATGAGCATCCAGGTTCCACTATTGGTTATTGACCGGAGACGTGTCTCGGTCATGTCTACATAGTTCTCGAACCCGTAGGGTCCGCATGCTTAAAGTTTGATGACGGTTATATTATGAGTTTATGTGTTTTGATGTACCGAAGGAGTTCGGAGTCTCGGATGAGGTCGGGGACATGACGAGGAGCCTCGAAATGGTCGATACGTAAAGATCGATATATTGGACGACTATATTCAGACATCGGAAAGGTTCCGAGTGATTCGGGTATTTTCAGGAGTACCGGGGAGTTACGGGAATTCGTATTGGGCCTTAATGGGCCATACGGGAAAGGAGAGAAAGGCCTCAAAGGGTGGCCGCACCCCTCCCCATGGGCTAGTCCGAATTGGACTAGGGAGGGGGGGCGCCCCCTTCCTTACTTCTCCTTTTCCCTTCCCTTTCCTTCTCTCCTACTCCTACTACTTGGAAGGGCCCCTAGTTCTACTAGGAAAGGGGGAATCTTACTCCCGGTGGGAGTAGGACTCCCCTAGGGCGCGCCATAGAGAGGGCTGGCCCCTCCCCTCCTCCACTCCTTTATATACGTGGCCAGGGGCACCCCATAGACACAACAATTGATCTCTTGATCTCTTAGCCATGTGCGGTGCCCCCCTCCACCATAATCCACCTCGATTATATCGTAGCGGTGCTTAGGCGAAGCCCTGCTGTCGGTGTCAAAACCGGCGGATCTCGGGTAGGAGGTCCCGAACTGTGTGTCTAGGCTGGATGGTAACAGGAGGCAGGGGACACAATGTTTTACCCAGGTTCGGGCCCTGTTGATGGAGGTAAAAACCCTACGTCCTGCTTGATTAATATTGATGATATGGGTAGTACAAGAGTAGATCTACCACGAGATCAGAGAGGCTAAACCCTAGAAGCTAGCCTATGGTATGATTGTTGTGGTTGTTGTCCTACGGACTAAAACCCATCGGTTTATATAGACACCGGAGAGGGTTAGGGTTACACAAGGTCGGTTACAAAGGAGGAGATATCCATATCCGTATTGCCTAGCTTGCCTTCCACGCCAAGTAGAGTCCTATCCGGACACGAGACGAAGTCTTCAATCTTGTATCTTCATAGTCTAACAGTCCGGCCAATGGAGATAGTCCGGCTGTCCGAAGACCCCCTAATCCAGGACTCCCTCAGTAGCCCCTGAACCAGGCTTCAATGACGATGAGTCCGGCGCGCAGTATTGTCTTCGGCATTGCAAGGCGGGTTCCTTCTTCGAATACATCATAGAAGAATTTGAATACGAGGATAGTGTCCGACCCTGCAAAATAAGTTCCACATACCACCGTAGAGAGAATAATATTTTCGCAGATCTAATTTGCTAGCTTGTCTCGGCAGCATGACGTTATGCCATGGCCCGGTGATTATTCAAATCGTTTCCTTTAACTAGCCTCGCACATAACGCGAGGCAGTTTTTCGACACGTCTTGTCAAAGCAGAGATCGTGTCCCCTTATTACGGGATTCTCATCAGTACGGGCGTGGGTAACCCAACCGCGCCATCAATTACGGCGCTTGGGGGATAAGCGAGTTTTACCAGGCTAGTGGGGACGCTTAGTTTCGTCCGCCCATATAAAGGGATAAGGATTCACCTTTCTATCCACGCCTTCTTCCTCCTTTGCTCATCCGTTTTCGCACACTCGAGCTCTAGCGCCCAAGTCCACACTTCCCACCTCAACCTTCTCCAACCATGTCCGGAGCGGGAGGCAGGTGGCTGGTCTCCTCCGTCACGGAGGGAGACATCAAGAAGCTGCGCGGAGCCGGATACTTAGCCGTGAATATCACGCATCGGCTGCCCGCTGCGGGGCAGATCGTCCCTACCCCGGAACCTCATGAGAGGGTAGTTTTCCTCCACCACTTCCTCCGCGGACTGGGGTATCCCCTCCATCCATTCGTCCGTGGTCTCATGTTCTACTACGGGCTGGACTTTCATGATCTGGCCCCGAACTTCGTCCTCAACATTTCGGCGTTCATCGTCGTGTGTGAGGCTTTCCTCCGCATCAGGCCCCACTTCGGCCTGTGGTTAAAGACCTTCAATATCAAGCCGAAGGTGGTACGAGGCCAACAAGAAGAATGCGGCAGAGCCATGGTGGGCAAGATGCCCAACGTTATATGGCTTGAAGGCTCCTTCGTGGAGACAATAAAGGGATGGCAATCGGCGTGGTTCTACATCACCGAGCCGCGCGACGCAAAATTGGCGGCAGCCCCCGAGTTTCGATCCGGATTCCCTACACGGCTCACTTCCTGGAGAGAGAAGTGCTTGTCATGGGGTTCATTGGTGGAGCTGGATGGACTCCAGAAATGTATCCGGAGTATGGCGAGCAAGAAGCTCAAGCTTGTCAACATAGTCCAGGTTATGCTCATCCGCCGGATCCTCCCGTGTCAACAACGGGATTTTAACTTGTGGGAGTTCGACCCGGCCCGGCACCAGACTCTGAGCGAGCTCTTTGATACGATGCACAAGGACGTCTGAAAGGTGCTGTTCAAGGGCGCCAAGGTCCCTCCTTCTCTTGCCGAGGACCGCTAACTAAGCGCAAAGCGCCTAGCGCGTTCGGTGAGTTTAATACATCCCATAGGACATTATTTCCCCTAGCTTAATCATGCGCGGGGTCTAATCTCCATGCCTTTGACAGGACTGGGTGGAGACGTCGGGGCAGATTAACTGTCCGACCCCTTTGCCCAAAGACACTGTGGGCGCTCTCCTGACGGAGATGCTGACTCTGGCTCCTTACAAGGTGCCGGAGAAGACCAAGAAGGCCAGGGAAACCCGAAAGAGTTCCCAGCGCTAGGTGTTATCGGACTCATCATCCGATAACTCTGCGGCACACTCCTCCCCCGAAGACGAGGAGGAAGAAGAAGATGCTCCCCCTCCAGCGGGGGAGACAAGAAAACGAAGGCCGTCCCGACTATGTGGGTCGAAGGGTCCAAGAAGGGAAGGACTCTCCTTCCGGACAGCTCCACCGCCGCCGATGAAGACGAAGACGAGTGCTTGCCCAGGGCCAAGCCCCTGGGGAGATCGTAAGTATTCGGGTAACTCATAGTATTCCTTTGTCGCACTGCTTTCCCTAACACCGAACATAATTATGCGGGCCGCCATGAGCCAGTATCGATGTATCATCGGACGGCTCCCTGGGCTCGTCGGACATGGATACGATCGAGTGCCGACCGCCACCTCCCCTCATCCTGCTGATGATGCCAAGGTGCTGTCTCAAGAGGCACCGGGTCGAGGGAAGACAGTCCTGGAGGTGCCTCAAGGTGACCTTCCGGACTCCGGGAGCTGAGGGGATGGGGCCCCTGAGAGCTCCGAGTTCAGCCCTCAGCCGAACACCGCGCCGGAACCTCCAGTGGTTCCGGGCTCGGGCAGGCGGCCTGCTTCTAAGAGGGGCAAGACGCCTGTGTCGGTGACCTCTATCCATCCAGAGGCACCGGACAATCTGCTGGAAGCGCTTCACAGCTCTTCTATCGATAAGGAGCACCGCACTATCATGAGTGCGGTGATCCAGAAGGTTCAGTCCGCCAAGAGCGGATTGACTGAAGCCTGTGCCAGCCTTCTAATAGGCTTTGAGGTAAGGGTTTTAAAATGTAGTAGAAATATTACCGCATAGATAGTAGCCCCTGATGCTTTGTTCGGTGTTCACAAAGAAAAGCCAAACAGAGGATCAAATAATATCGCAGGAGTCTAATATAAGTATGTCAATATGCATATGCAGGCTTCGCTGCTGGCGTCCGCCGCATTGACTGCGGAGGTCGCCGTACTGAAGCAGGACCTCGAGGGGTCCAGGAAAGAGCTCGGCCTTGTCAAGAGGCAGCTCGAGAAGAACAAGGGTAAGTAATACCCTGTCTATAGCTATGTATGTATAAAAGAAGAGGCAATTGCAAAATGACAGGATCATCGTATATTCGCCAGGGGCCACGACCGAGGTGGCAACCCTGAAGCAAGCACTAACCAAGGCCGAAGATAATGCGGCCGAGGAGCGCACCGAGCGAGAGAAGCACGAGGCTCGGGTGGGCGAGGTGCAGCAAGAGCTCCAGGCTCTTGTGGTGAAGCACGAGGCGTTGGAGCTTGACTCAAAGACGCGGGAGTCTGAGCTTGCTGCGGCCCTCGAGAGCACAAAAAGTGCCAAGGCTGAAGCCCAAAGGGCCCTCCAGGAGATCGACGCAATGAAGAAGATAGCGGCGGGTAAGGCTTTCTATATGCAAAGCAAGCATGTAAAAGTAAATTACCGATTACTTACCCGAATCCGGAGCTCTCTAGGAGCATTCGCAGATTTGCCCCGCAGCGTGTCCGATGCCGCACAATTTTACCAGGCCGATGATTGAAGCTCAACGGAGAAGCTGTTCTGGTCTCAGTATGCTGAGGCCGAACACCCGATGGCAATGAGCGACCAGCTAAAGCAGATGGTCAAGCTACATAAGGCAGCCGATCAGGCCACGAAGGGCTTTATAGTCCGGCTATGGCCTGGCGACGCCCTTCCGAACAGCTTCTTCCGCTTGGTGAGGCGGCTTGTGGATGCCTGTCCGTGGCTGGAGGTCATCAAGCGATCTGTCTGCATTGAGGGTGCACGCCGGGCTTTCGCCCGTGTGAAATTGCAATGGGTCAAGCTAGACACCGTGAAGCTGATCAAGGAGGGGCCACCGGAGGGCATGGAGCACCGCCACCCCGAGATGTACTACGAGGGTGTTCTGCCGGGTGCCCGTCTTATAGGGGACGAGTGTTCAAAAGATGTAATATTTGAGTGAGACTTGCTCGTTTTATCCTGTGTTTATGAAAACTTGTTTCATATGCGCTACGCAACGCTTGTTTGAATTTAAAATATTACCTTCTGTTTGGCCGTTTATCAATCTGAGAGATGGCTAGTCCTCGGCTTCTGCCCCCATGCCACGAGTGCTGGGGTGTTCGGGATAAACCTGAGCACTCTTGTTCCCATATTTGGGTCCTTTGAGGGAGGTGCTCAGCACAACAAACAAGGCAACCAGACTAATAATGCTTTATGACTCTCACTTAGCCATAGAATTCTACAATTTTAAATTTCGGCAAAGACCCCGGTATTCAGAAGGACGAATTCGGGGCGCGATACACGCCTTTAAGCCGGACAGGGACGGCCCCTCACCCTAAGCGGCATAAGTCTTTAGGGACTCGAAAACCTCGCCAAACAGCGACCAGTCTCTCGCCTTATCATGATAGTCAGTTTTAGCTTTCTCTACTGAGGTGCTAAACCCGGAAGAACCAGGGCACAATCGCAGTAGTTCTCCTAGCGCTACCTTAGCCGATGGAGCGGAACGTAAGGTACCAAAACATAGGAGCCGGGCAAACCCAACATTTGACCAAAGACATGATTCGGAGCTGATGCATATAATGCTATAAGTTCGGGGTGCCGCACTTGTGAAAGTGTTCGGACTTTTCACACCATATTGTGGGGTACGTAAGCCCCTGGTGTATTGGCCGTACCAAAGTGTACGGTTGGAAGGCGTCATTAATGAACACATAGATATATATATATAACAAGAATGCAATAATAGTCGTAATGTCATGCATTGTTTATCCAAAAAATTGCGTTAAAGCAGAGTGATACAGATAGTGTGATAAGCAAAGAGTAGGGCTATGTCCCTTCCAAGGGCAAGCTGAGGAATGATATGAAATCAAATATTTCACTCATTACTGTAATCCACCTGGGAATTCCGTGGTATGATGTAGCTGGTTGCCTCCTTGGTTGCTGCATCATGTGTTCGGCAATAGTGCTGCTGGACAGTGTTTCCAGAGATTAAGGTCCTGAAAAAAGAGAAAAATTACGAAACAGGAAGCCCCTAGTGCGGTTTAAGCCACATCTTGGGGCGTGCCGCAGTTTCCCCCCTTCCCCACCTGTGCCCATGGTATTTTTAGTGCGTAATTATGTACGTGTGGCACGAGTTTTGCCTTTAAAGGTCGTTTTTGTGGGTTTCATCCTTGAGGGTTCTATACCCATTTTGCGCATTGTGTCCTGATAAAGCAGGTTCAGGCTGCTACCGCCATCCATAAGGACTCGAGTGAGGTGAAATCCGCCAATGATTGGGTCTAGGACCAGTGCGGCGAATCCGCCATGACGGATACTAGTGGGGTGGTCCCTGCGATCGAAGGTGATCGGACAGGAGGACCAAGGGTTGAACTTTGGGGCGACCGGCTCCAATGCATATACGTCCCTGAGCGCACGCTTCCGCTCCCTCTTGGGGATGTGTGTTGTGTATATCATGTTCACCGTCCGCACTTGTGGGGGAAACCTCTTCTGTCCTCCGATGTGTGGCTGCTGTGATTCCCCCTCGTCGTTGCTATGCGCCCCCTTGTCTTTGTTTTTAGCAAGCAACTTGCCGGCCTGCTTGAACACCCAACAATCCCTGTTGGTGTGATTTGTTGGCTTGTGTGGGGTGCCGTGTATTTGACACGAGCGATCGAGTATACGGTCCAAGCTGGATGGACCCGGCATACTTTGTTTGAATGGCTTTTTCCGCTGACCGGGTTTAGAGCCTTTGAATCCGGCATTGACTGCCGTATCCTCGGTATTTTCGTTGTTAATGCGACGCTTATGTTTGTTGCGACGTGACCTGCTATTACCGTCCTTGGTATTCGAGGTACCATGGTTCTTTGATATGTTATTACTGCGAGCCAGCCAGCTGTCTTCTCCCGCACAAAAGCGGGTCATGAGTGTCGTGAGAGCTGCCATAGATTTCGGCTTTTCCTGACCAAGGTGCCGGGCTAGCCACTCATCTCGGATGTTGTGTTTGAAAGCCGCTAAGGCCTCTGCATCCGGACAGTCGACGATTTGATTTTTCTTTGTAAGGAACCGAGTCCAGAACTGCCTGGCCGACTCTTCTGGCTGCTGAATTATGTGGCTCAAGTCATCGGCGTCTGGTGGTCGCACATAAGTGCCCTGAAAGTTGTCGAGGAATGCGGCTTCCAGATCCTCCCAACAGCTAATGGAGTCCGCTAGCAAGCTGTTAAGCCAATGCCGCGCTGGTCCTTTGAGATTTAGCGGGAGGTATTTGATGGTGCGTAAGTCATCACCGTGGGCCATGTGGATGTGGAGGAGGAAATCCTCGATCCATACTGCGGGATCTGTTGTGTCGTCGTATGATTCAATATTTACAGGTTTGAAACCTTCTGGTAATTGATGTTCCATTACTTCGTCTGTGAAGCATAAGGGGTGTGTGGCGCCTCTGTATTGAGCTATATCATGACGCAGCTCGAATGGGTCTTGCCCGCTATGTTCGGCCCGGCCGGATTTGCTTTTACTGTATCCGGCATGACATTTATCGTCTCACAGAGTGGTGCACCTTCGTGATCCATAGATCGATCTTGCATGCTTTGCTTTGTCCTCCAATATGTGCCGCAGGTCTGGCGTATCTCCCCAGGCCTTTTTATTTGAATGGCATCGGGGTGGAGGCTGAGTTTTTGGCTGGAATGCCTCTCTATCGCGGCCACGAGGTGGCCGCTCAGCCGTATCATACGCTTCTTCCTCCAGTCGGGGTAGTAACCTGCACTTTGGGTAATTCTTGGAGGGGCGCTTGAGTTTATATTCCTCGGCCACGAGGACTTCAGTCCATCTGTCAGCTAGCAGATCTTGATCAGCTTGAAGCTACTGCTGCTTTTTCTTCAGGCTATTTGCCGTGGCCATAAGCCGGTGCTTGAAGCGCTCTTGTTCGACGGGATCCTCTGGTACGGCGAATTCATCGTCGCCGAGGATGCCTCGTCTTCGGAGGGGGCATGTAATTGTCATCCTCCTCCTCTCCGTCTGCCGCTCTCTCAGGAGAGCTGGCTTCTCCATCCTCCTGCTCTAAATCTTGCTGGAGGGGATTGTTGTTGCCTTTGGCACTATCCGGAGTGTTATTATCTCCTGTGCCGGTATCACCACTTTTGCTTTGGCGGGCCTTAGAGCGGCGCCGCTGACATCGATGCTTGGCTTGCTTCTTGGAGGGGTTATCCTCCGCTATCTCATCGCCATTGCCTTCTTTGGGTGTATCCACCATGTATATGTCATATGACGAGGTGGCTTTCTAGTGCCCTATAGGTGCTGGTTCATGTTCGTCTCCTACATCGTCATCCATACCGTTGATGTCTTCGGAGTCGAAGTCGAGCATGTCGGTTAAATCATCGACAGTGGCTACGAATTGGGTGGTGGGTGGGCGTCGAATTTCTCTGTCGTCCGCATCCCAATCCTGTTGGCCATAGTCTGGCCAGGGCTCTCCTGACAAAGAGAGAGACCTTAGTGAATTCAGAATGTCGTCGAAGGGCGAGTGCTGGAAGATATCCGCGGTGGTGAATTCCATGATCGGCGCCAGATCAGATTCGATTGGCAGGGGCGCGGACGGTTCGTAGTCCGGAAAAGAGTCCGGCGCCTTGGAGTCACGGGCTTCGCAGAGGATTAGGCTGGTGTTCGGCTCGATCGCCATTGAGACTGCAGCCCCTGAGGCAGTGTCTAGCCACCCGTCCCCGATAGGCGCAGTTGGCTCCGAGCTAAGGGTCAGAGCTGATGCGGGCGCGGCCTCTGGGGTACTGTTCGGCGGCAGAGCTAGGTCATACCCATCGTGACAGTGCGGCGCGCTCGGCTGCGGCTCGAATCCGTCGAAGATCAAGTCTCCGCGGATGTCGGCCATGTAGTTCAAACTTCCAAATCTGACCTGATGGCCAGGGGCGTAGCTTTCAATCTGCTCCAGATGGCCAAGCGAATTAGCCTGCAGTGCAAAGCCGCCGAATACGAAGATTTGTCCGGGGAGAAAAGTCTCACCCTGGACTGCATTGTTGTTGATGATCGGAGGAGCCATCGAGCCTAACGGCGATGACACAGAGGAACTCTCAATGAAAGCACCAATGTCGGTGTCAAAACCGGCGGATCTCGGGTAGGGGGTCCCGAACTGTGCGTCTAGGCTGGATGGTAACAGGAGGCAGGGGACACAATGTTTTACCCAGGCTCGGGCCCTCTTGATGGAGGTAAAACCCAATGTCCTGCTTGATTAATATTGATGATATGAGTAGTACAAGAGTAGATCTACCACGAGATCAGAGAGGCTAAACCCTAGAAGCTAGCCTATGGTATGATTGTATGTTATGGTTGTTGTCCTACGGACTAAAACCCTTTGGTTTATATAGACACCAGAGAGGGTTAGGGTTACACAAGGTCGGTTACAAAGGAGGAGATATCCATATCCGTATTGCCTAGCTTGCCTTCCACGCCAAGTAGAGTCCTATCCGGACACGAGACAAAGTCTTCAATCTTGTATCATCATAGTCTAACAGAACGGCCAATGGAGATAGTCCGGCTGTCTGGAGACCCCCTAATCCAGGACTCCCTCCCCGGCGTCGGTAGAACATCATCATCGTCACCACGCCGTCGTGCTGACGAAACTCTCCCTCAACACTTGGCTGGATCGGAGTTCGAGGGATGTCATCGAGTTGAACGTGTGCAGAACTCGGAGGTGCCGTGCGTTCGGTACTTGATCGGTCGGATCATGAAGACGTACGACTACATCAACCGCGTTGTGCTAACGCTTCCGCTTTCGGTCTACAAGGGTACGTGGACAACACTCTCCCCTCTTGTTTCTATGCATCACCATGATCTTGCGTGTGCGTAGGAATATTTTTGAAATTACTACGTTCCCCAATAGTGGCATCCGAGCCAGGTTTTATGCGTTGATGTAATATGCACGAGTAGAACACAAGTGAGTTGTGGGCGATATAAGTCATACTTCTTAGCAGCATGTCATACTTTGGTTCGGCTGTATTGTTGGATGAAGCGGCCCAGACCGACATTACGCGTACGCTTACGCGAGACTGGTTTTACCGCCGTGCTATGCACACAGGTGACTAGCGGGTGTCAGTTTCTCCAACTTTAGTTGAACCAAGTGTGGCTACACCCGGTCCTTGAGAAGGTTAAAACAGCACTAACTTGACAAACTATCGTTGTGGTTTTGATGCGTAGGTAAGAACGGTTCTTGCTAAGCCCGTAGCAGCCACGTAAAACTTGCAACAACAAAGTAGAGGACGTCTAACTTGTTTTTGTAGGGCATGTTGTGATGTGATATGGTCAAGACATGATGCTAAATTTTATTGTATGAGATGATCATGTTTTGTAACCGAGTTATCGGCAACTTGCAGGAGCCATATGGTTGTCATTTTATTGTATGCAATGCAATCGCCCTGTAATGCTTTACTTTATCACTAAGCGGTAGCGATAGTCGTGTAAGCATAAGATTGGCGAGACGACAATGATGCTACGATGGAGATCAAGGTGTCGCGCCGGTGACGATGGTGATCATGATGGTGCTTCGGAGATGGAGATCACAAGCACAAGATGATGATGGCCATATCATATCACTTATATTGATTTCATGTGATGTTTATCTTTTATTCATCTTATCTTGCTTTGAGTGACGGTAGCATTATAAGATGATCTCTCACTAAATTTCAAGATAAAAGTGTTCTCCCTGAGTATGCACCGTTGCCAAAGGTCGTCGTGCCCAGACACCACGTGATGATCGGGTGTGATAAGCTCTATGTCCATCTACAATGGGTGCAAGCCAGTTTTGCACATGCAGAAATACTCGGGTTAAACTTGACGAGCCTAGCATATGCAGATATGGCCTCGGAACACTGGAGACCGAAAGGTCGAGCATGAATCATACAGTAGATATGATCAACATAATGATGTTCACCATTGAAAACTACTCCATTTCACGTGATGATCGGTTATGGTTTAGTTGATATGGATCATGTGATCACTTAGATGATTAGAGGGATGTCTATCTAAGTGGGAGTTCTTAAGTAATATGATTAATTGAACTTTAATTTATCATGAACTTAGTCCTGATAATATTTGCATATTTATGTTGTAGATCAATAGCTCGCGTTATGGCTTCCCTATGTTTTATATGTGTTCCTAGAGAAAACTAAGTTGAAAGATGATAGTAGCAATGATGCGGACTGGGTCTATGATCTGAGGTTTATCCTCATTGCTGCACAGAAGAATTATGTCCTTGATGCACCGCTAGGTGACAAACCTATTGCAGGAGTAGATGCAAATGTTATGAACGTTTGGCTAGCTCAATATGATGACTACTTGATAGTTTAGTGCACCATGCTTAACTGCTTAGAATCGGGACTTCAAAGAGGTTTTGAACGTCATGGACCATATGAGATGTTCCAGGAGTTGAAGTTAATATTTCAAGTAAATACCCGAGTTGAGAGATATGAAGTCTCCAACAAGTTCTATAGCTAAAAGATGGAGGAGAATAGCTCAAGAAGTGAGAATGTGCTTAGATTGTCTGGGTACTACAATCGCCTGAATCAAGTGGGAGTTAATCTTCCAGATAAAATAGTGATTGACAGAATTCTCTAGTCAACATCACCAAGTTAGTAGAACTTCGTGATGAACTATAATATGCAAGGGATAACGGAAACGATTCCCAAGCTCTTCGTGATGCTGAAATCGACGAAGGTAGAAATCATGAAAAGCATCAAGTGTTGATGGTAAACAAAACCACTAGTTTCAAGTAAAGGGGCAAAGGGAAGAAAGGGGAACTTCAAGAAGAACGGCAAACAAGTTGCTGCTCAAGTGAAAAAAACCCAAGTCTAGACCTAAGCCTGAAACTGAGGGCTTCTACTGCAAAGGAACTGGTCACTGGAAGCGAAACTACCCCAAGTAATTGGCGGATAAGAAGGATGACAAAGTGAACAGAGGTATATTTGATATACATGTTATTGATGTGTACTTTACTAGTGTTTATAGCAACCCCTCAGTATTTGATACTAGTTCAGTTGCTAAGAATATAACTCGAAACGGGAGTTGCAAACTGAACATAGACTAGTAAAGGGTGAAGTGACGATGTGTATTGGAAATGGTTCCAAGATTGATATGATCATCATCGCACACTCCCTATACTTTTGGGATTAGTGTTAAACCTAAAATAAATGTTATTTAGTGTTTGTGTTGGGCATGAATATGATTGGATCATGTTTATTGCAATATGGTTATTCATGTAAGTTAGAGAATAATTGTTGTTCTGTTCACATGAATAAAACCTTCTATGGCCATACACCCAATGAAAATGGTTTGTTGGATCTCGATCGTGGTGATACACATTTTCATAATATTGAAGCCAAAAGATGCAAAGTTAATAATGATAGTGCAACTTATTTGTAGCACTGCCGTTTAGGTTATATTGGTGTAAAGCGCATGAAAAAATCCATGCTGATGGGCTTTTGGAATCACTTGATTATGAATCAGTTGATGCTTGCGAACCATGCCTCATGGGCAAGATGACTAAGACTCCGTTCTCCGGAACAATGGAGCGAGCAACAGATTTGTTGGAAATCATACATACTGATGTATGTGGTCCGATGAATATTGAGGCTCGCGGCAGGTATCATTATTTTCTGATCTTCACAGATGATTTGAGCAGATATGAGTATATCTACTTGATGAAACACAAGTCTGAAACATTTAAAAAGTTCAAAGAATTTCAGAGTGAAGTTTAGAATTATCGTAACAAAAATAAAATTTTCTACGATATGATCGCAGAAGTAAAATATTTGAGTTACGAGTTTGGTCTTCAGTTAAAACAATGTGAAATAGTTTCACTACTCACGCCACCTGGAACACCACAGTGTAATGGTGTGTCTGAATGTCGTAACCGTACTTTATTAGATATGGTGCAATCTAAGATGTCTCTTACCAATTTACCACTATCGTTTTGGGGTTATGCATTAGAGACAACTACATTCACGTTAAAAAGGGCACCATCTAAATCCGTTGAGACGACACTGTATGAACTATGGTTTGGCAAGAAACCTAAGCTGTCATTTCTTAAAGTTTGAGGTTGCAATGCTTATGTGAAAAAGTTTCAACCTGAGAAGCTCAAACCCAAATCGGAGAAGTGCGTCTTCATAGGATACACAAAATAAAATGTTGGGTACACCTTCTATCACAGATCCGAAGGCAAGATATTCATTGCTGAGAATGGATCCTTTCTAGAGAAGGAGTTTCTCTCTAAAGAAGTGAGTGGGAGGAAAGTAGAACTTGATGATGTAACTGTACCTGCTCCCTTATTGGAAAGTAGTTCATCACAGAAATCTATTCCTGTGACTACTACACCAATTAGTGAGGAAGCTAATGATGATGATCATGTTACTTCAGATCAAGTTACTACCGAACCTCGCAGGTAAACCAGAGTGAGATCCGCACCAAAGTGGTATGGTAATCTTGTTCTGGAGGTCATGTTACTTGACCATGACGAATCTACGAACTATGAGGAAGCGATGATGAGCCCAAATTCCGCAAAATGGCTTGAGGCCATGAAATCTGAGATGGGATCCATGTATGAGAACAAAGTATGGACTTTGGTTGATTTTCCCGACGATCGACAAGCAATTGAGAATAAATGGATCTTCAAGAAGAAGACTAACGCTGACGGTAATGTTACTGTCTATAAAGCTTGACTTGTTGCAAAAGGTTTTCGACAAGTTCAAGGGATTGACTATGATGAGACCTTCTCACCCGTAGCAATGCTTAAGTCTGTCAAAATCATGTTAGCAATTGCCGCATTTTATGATTATGAAATTTGGCAAATGGATGTAAAAACTGTATTCCTGAATGGATTTCTGGAAGAAGAGTTGTATATGATGCAACCAAAAGGTTTTGTCGATCCAAAGGGATCTAACAAAGTGTGCAAGCTCCAGCGATCCATTTATGGACTGGTGCAAGTATCTTGGAGTTGGAATATATGCTTTGATAAGTTGATCAAAGCATATAGTTTTATACAGACTTGCGGTGAAGCCTGTATTTACAAGAAAGTGAGTGGGAGGACTACAACATTTCTGATAAGTATATGTGAATGACATATTGTTGATCGGAGATAATATATAATTATTCTACAAAGCATAAAGGAGTGTTTGAAAGGATTTTTTCAAAGAAAGACCTCAGTGAAGCTGCTTACATATTAAGCATCAAGATCTATAGAGATAGATCAAGACGCTTGATAAGTTTTTCAATGAGTACATACCTTAACAAGATTTTGAAGTAGTTCAAGATGGAACAGTCAAAGAAAGAGTTCTTTCCTGTGTTACAAGGTGTGAAACTGAGTAAGACTCAAAGCCCGACCACGGCAGAAGATAGAAAGAGAATGAAAGTCATTCCCTATGCCTTGGCCATAGGTTCTGTAAAATATGCCATGCTATGTACCAAATCTATTGTATACCCTACACTGGTTTTGGAAAGGGAGTATAATAGTAATCTAGGAGTAGATCATTGGACAACGGTCAAAATTATCCTTAGTGGAATAAGGATATGTTTCTCGAATTATGGAGGTGACAAAAAAAGGCTCGTCGTAAAGGGTTACGTCGTTGCAAATTTTGACACTGATCCAGATGACTCTAAATCTCAATCTGGATACAAATTTAAAGTGGGAGCAATTAGCTAGAGTAGCTCTGTGCTGAGCATTGTTGGCATAGAAATTTGCAAAATACTTACGGATCTGAATGTGGCAGACCCGTTGACTAAACTTCTCTCACAAGCAAAACATGCTCACACCTTAGTACTCTTTGGGTGTTAATCACATAGCTATGTGAACTAGATTATTGACTCTAGTAAACCCTTTGGGTGTTGGTCACATGTCGATGTGAACTATGGGTGTTAATCACATGGTGATGTGAACTATTGGTATTAAATCACATGGCGATGTGAACTAGATTATTGACTCTAGTGCAAGTGGGAGACTGAAGGAAATATGCCCTAGAGGCAATAATAAAGTTATTATTTATTTCCTTATATCATGATAAATGTTTATTATTCATGCTAGAATTGTATTAACTGGAAACATAATACATGTGTGAATACATAGACAAATAGAGTGTCACTAGTATGCCTCTACTTGACTAGCTCGTTGATCAAAGATGGTTATGTTTACTAACCATAGACATGAGTTGTCATTTGATTAACGGGGTCACATCATTAGGAGAATGATGTGATTGACTTGACCCATTTCGTTAGCTTAGCACTTGATCGTTTAGTTTGTTGCTATTGCTTTCTTCATGACTTATACATGTTCCTATGACTATGAGATTATGCAACTCCCGTTTACCGGAGGAACACTTTGTGTGCCACCAAACGTCACAACGTAACTGGGTGATTATAAAGGTGCTCTACAGGTGTCTCCGAAGGTACTTGTTGGGTTGTTATATTTCGAGATTAGGATTTGTCACTCCGATTGTCGAAGAGGTATCTCTGGGCCCACTCGGTAATGCTCATCACTATAAGCCTTGCAAGCATTGCAACTAATGAGTTAGTTGTGGGATGATGTATTACGGAACGAGTAAAGAGACTTGTCAGTAACGAGATTGAACTAGGTATTGAGATACCGACGATCGAATCTCGGGCAAGTAACATACGGATGACAAAGGGAACAACATATGTTGTTATGCTGTTTGACCGATAAAGATCTTCGTAAAATATGTAGGAGCCAATATGAGCATCCAGGTTCCGCTATTGGTTATTGACCGAAGACGTGTCTCGGTCATGTCTACATAGTTCTCGAACCCGTAGGGTCCGCACGCTTAAAGTTTGATGACGATTATATTATGAGTTTATGTGTTTTGATGTACCGAAGGAGTTCGGAGTCCCGGATGAGATCGGGGACATGACGAGGAGTCTCGAAATGGTCGAGACGTAAAGATCGATATATTGGACGACTATATTTGGACATCGGAAAGGTTCCGAGTGATTCGGGTATTTTCGGGAGTACCGGGGAGTTATGGGAATTCGTATTGGGCCTTAATGGGCCATACGGGAAAGGAGAGAAAGGCCTGAAAGGGTGGCCACACCCCTCCCCATGGGCTGTTCCGAATTGGACTAGGGAGGTGGGCGCCCCCTTCCTTCCTTCTCCTTTTGCCTTCCCTTTCCTTCTCTCCTACTCCTACTACTTGGAAGGGCTCCTAGTTCTACTAGGAAAGGGGGAATCTTACTCCCGGTGGGAGTAGGACTCCCCTAGGGCACGCCATAGAGAGGGCTGGCCCCTCCCCTCCTCCACTCCTTTATATACGTGGCCAGGGGGCACCCCATAGACACAACAATGGATCTCTTGATCTCTTAGCCATGTGTGGTGCCCCCCTGCACCATAATCCGCCTCGATCGTATCGTAGCGGTGCTTAGGCGAAGCCCTGCATCGGTACAACATCATTGTCGTCACCATGCTGTCGTGCTGACGAAACTCTCCCTCAATACTCGGCTGGATCGGAGTTCGAGGGACGTCATCGAGTTGAACGTGTGCAGAACTCGGAGGTGCCGTGTGTTCGATACTTGATCGGCTGGATCGTGAAGACGTACGACTACATCAACCGCGTTGTGCTAACGCTTCCTCTTTCGGTCTACAAGGGTATGTGGACAACACTCTCCCCTCTCGTTGCTATGAATCACCATGATCTTGCGTGTGCGTAGGAATATTTTTGAAATTACTACGTTCCCCAACAGTGGTCCTCCGCACACGACGCAAACAAAGACTCTCTAGATTTGCCACTGCTATTGCTAATGAAGTTGAAGTCCCAAGTGTACATGATGTGTTCATCTCCTGTACTCCACCATCGCAGGTGCTTGCTCTAAGTTGACAATGTGATAATTGGTTTCATGTTGCATATGTTGTCTAGCCTGTATTTCTTCTATTTTGATTAAACTGCACCTGCTAAGTTTATATGTTATACATGTGCATATGACATGGCGTTCTGTGTCTAGAATACCCTGCATGTATCTATAATACCATGTTCTTACATCAAAGTAATGCTGTTGTGTATCCGGCATCAGTCACTCATGATTGGACGCTTTTAACATGGCAGTTTGATAGTGGTGGCATCTTGCATTGATTTCTACGATGTACTGCTTCTAATTTTTTGAATTGCCACTTATGAGAAGACACTTTTAACATGGCAGAGTAATATTGGTTGCATCTTTCATATGGTGTCTAGCTTGCATTACTTCTATTTTCTTGAAAATCCTTCTGCTTAGTTTACACATCGTAGCTGTGAATATGTCATGTCGTCCTGTTTTTCTTACATATTCCATCCTCATACGGTTGTCTTACATCAAAGTATTGCTTGTCTTTATCATGCATCAATGAGTTCTGAAGAGCGATTTTATTCTTTTGTGTTGTGGGTATGGCTTGACATGTCAAAGTCAAAAAAGAGCAAGGAAAATAATATAGTAGGGAGTGGTGTTACTCGTCAGGTGAAACAGAAAAGGATCTGTCGTCCAGATGCTGCTGGTACTTATAGTGCAGTAGAAGGTCCAAGTCCACCGGCTAAATCTACAAACACAGTATCACCTGCTCCACCAGCTACATCATCCGCTTCAAATGTACGAACATCTCAACGAGTTACTCGTTCGTTTGCTCCGGAACTGGCCAGTTCCCAAGCTGCCTTCACACCTAACACTACTTCCGAAGCACTGCTGACACAATAGGACTTGGCAAGATCAGATGAACCTCATGAGCATGAATACCAAGACGGTACCTGACCGAGTCAAGTTGCAGTTGCATGCTCCTTTATATGTACTCTCACAATTTGATGTACACTAATACTTTCCTTATTCGTTGTTGAACTAGCACCACGGCGCAAGAGGAAACATACCTCAGGAATAATGATTGACAAATTAACGAAATCTAAAGGAGGAAGAATGGAGATCCATTTTGAGGCAGGTTTAAAAAGGCCACGTGATGCTACAGAGTCGGCCAAGTTAGTATCAGAGGCAGTCGTTGCCGTTAGGTGTCATGCACGTATCCTCCCAACGTGGATCCAGTACAGGAATGAGAAAGACAATACCTAGTTTAACACCTTCCTTGACCATTTATCCGTAAGTAATGTTATTCATCGCAATTAGTAATATTGTCTTGCTCTGTCCCATACTTTCTAGCTTCCTCCTAATAAGACTCACATTCTTTTTTCAATAGATGAGGTTCAAGTTGGATCCGAAAGATGATGCAACTAAACAAGCATGCTCTCATGTTTTTCATTCTTCTCTGCGACATTATCGGTTCCACCTTAGAAAATCTCACTTTGAAGGCAAGTCTTACAATGAAATCGCCCAAACATCTCCAGTGGAATATATTACAGATGAAGACTGGACAACCCTCGTTAAACACTGGTCTGATCCAAAGTATCAGGTAGGCTATATGTATTTGATTAGACCACATATTGAACTTGTATTTATGTATGTGCCTTACAAGTGTATCTTCTTCTAGGCTAACTGTTTGAAGAACAAGACCAACCGTTCTAAAGTGAAATTCCAACAGACAACAGGATCTCGTAGCTATATTGCACACTGCGAGCCTCTTGTAAATAGTTGTTACTTCCTTCTTTTTCTGTGCCATATTATCGTATCTATATTGACTTGTTCCCAATATAGAGGAAAGCCTGTGTGGACCAAAAAGAACCTGAACCGAATGCAGTGCAAATCTTCAAGGATTGCCACACCAGCAAGATGAAGGGCATGAGCACACCAGTTCAAGCCGCTGTTGTAAGTCCTTACTCCTCCTACCTTTGAACTGATTGGTATTGTGATGTGTTCATTTAACTACTTGGTTTGCAGCCAATGTCAGTTACTCTGTTCACTTTTATACACAGTTTTCTTAACATATCATTTCACCTTACATGGTTTAAAAGAGATGAAGGATATTCTTTTGGTCTTGATCTGTAATCTAGTTGCTATGTTCACGTGCGCACACAATGATAAATAGCTTGTTTGCTTTATATGTGTTTGCCCATGATATGAATGATGTCATCCTACTTTAAATCATGTCTCTTTATCCTTAGATGTCAACGAATGTGAGGAAATATACAATACAGTAGGCATGCTACATGGACATATGTTCCGAAAGTGATTTTATTATGTAGTTGGCACTACAATACATGCTAATGTATTACAGTAGTTCACCAAAATAAGTTATGTATAAACGTGTAACCTACTTGGTTTGTTTTTGTCTCATTAGTAAATTATCTGGTACACTAATCTACAAGTTCAAACTTTCAGGAAGCTATGGAACAAATGATTGAACAGCCACAACCACCTGATGGTGACAAGGCTACCATAGGCACAATGTCACCTTTTGCTGTAGTGCGTCGGTATCTCTCCACTAACATTGCAAAAAGCACCTTCCTGGGTAATTCTGGGTTGGTTGTCAAGGTAACCTCGTCCAAATCGCCTACTGAACAAAATCTTCCTGCTAGACAGAGTGATATATATGTGCTCCAGACACAAGTCCAATCCCTAATGGACATCGTTTTGGAAACAAGAATAGTGGTTGACAAATGTCTTCAAGATATGAATGGTTTTGAAACTAGACTATCAGACATTCGCTCCATCAGATTCATGCTGCTCCATCAGATTCTACAGCCTGAAACATTAGCACTCAGGTCAAATGTTCTGTGCTTCTATACATCTGATGGCGCTTTTATCTACAAGGACTCTAAACTTTATGCCAACAGGCCTTTTGTTGTATGGTTGGAATTTACTTTGTTGTGATACAACATTTATGATGATGCCAAAGGGAGCAGTAATTACGATGCTATTTTTGAATAGTGTAGGTTTATCTTAGTAATGTATTCAGCCGAAAGCTTCGTATGAGCCCACCATGCCAACATTCGTCGGGCCCATTCCAATTGGGCTGAAAACGATTATGGGCCCAAATTTGCATGTAGCCCACTAAAAATATCTGGGCCTAAATCAGCATAAGCTTTCATATTTTTCTGCTAGGCATGTTCCCATTGTGGGCCTTTAACAGGCCTAAACATAATTTGGGCCCTCAGTAACAATAGGCCGTTTACAGGTGTAAATATCTCGAGCCCATAAAAACATGGGACTTTAATAGACCGAACGTGAGATTGGGCCCTGATTGTGCCAAATAACCCAGTGGTCTTAGCAGGCCAAAATGGTGGTCTATTTACGATGCAGATCTTTCACAGGACGAAATTCGGATGGGCCGTAAATGCGCCGACCTAATACACGGGCTAGATTATCGTCATTTTTATATGGGTCGTTAATGGGCCCGATGTGACGTTGGGCCACATATGGCCCATGGATTTCGTCTGATGTTAACAGGCCGAAAATCACAACAGGCCGAAAGTGGCCCAAATCTATAGTGGGCCTCTAACGGGCCAAATGTCACACATGGCCGAATATGACCCAAATCCTTCACGGTCGTTTATGGGCCAAAAGTTTCAATGGCTTGTAAATGGGCCCAAATGAAGCAGGTCCTTTAACAGGACGGAAATACACCGGGTCGTAATTCGACCCATATACTTAGTGGACTGTTACCGGGCCCGAAGTGACCATGGGCCGCGATGATGACAAGTTTAGGATAGGCCGTTGACGGGCCGATTTGACACTAGCTGCACAGGCCTTAACTGAGAATGTTGGGCCCTTAGCTGGGCCGACCCATTATGGTCTGTAAAATCTTGTGGGCCTTTAGCTGGGCTGGCCCATTGTGGTCCGCTAAATCTTATGGGCCTTTAGCTGGGCCGGCCCATTATGGTATGCAAAATCATGTGGGCCTTTAGCTGGGCCGGCCCATTATGGTCCGCTAAATCTTGTGGCCTTTAGTTGGGCCGGCCCATTTAAACTTTATGGGCCACTTTTGGGCCCGTCCACGTGTCAACATATCATAGGCCCATCTCGACCGTTGGGTGAGTGACACCTGTGCCAACGCGGAGCTGACGCGTGGTTCCGTCAGCCAATGAGAATTTTACACATGGAAAATCGGCATTGGTCGTGGCTGTTAGAGGGTTATGGATCCAAAACCGGACCCGATAACTTAACGACGTCGAGTTACGGTGGATGCTGCTACCTCTTGAGCACTGCGTTGGTTTTCGCTTGAAGAGGAAAGGGTGATGCACCAAAGTAGCGTAAGTATTTCCCAAAGTTTTTGAGAACCAAGGTATCAATCCAGTAGGAGGCTACGCGCGAGTCCCTCGCACCTGCACAAAACAAATAAATCCTCGCAACCAACGCGATAAGGGGTTGTCAATCCCTACATGGTCACTTACGAGAGTGAGATCTGATAGATATGATAAGATAATATTTTTGGTATTTTTATGATAAAGATGCAAATTAAAATAAAAGCAATGAAAATAACTAAGCGTTGGAAGATTAATATGATGAAGATAGACCCGGGGGCCATAGGTTTTACTAGTGGCTTCTCTCAAGAGCATAAGTATTTCACGGTGGGTGAACAAATTACTGTTGAACAATTGACAGAATTGAGCATAGTTATGAGAATATCTAGTAATGATCATGTATATAGGCATCACGTTCGAGACAAGTAGACCGACTCCTGCCTGCATCTACTACTACTACTCCACACATCGACCGCTATCCAGCATGCATCTAGAGTATTAAGTTCAAGATAACAGAGTAACGCTTTAAGCAAGATGACATGATATAGAGAGATAAACACATGCAATATGATGAAAACCCCATCTTGTTATTGTAACGCCCTCGATGCGGCTATATCTCCTACGTGTCGAAGCATGACTTAGAGGCATAACCGCATTGAAAGCAATGTCGCAAGTAAGGCAATCTTCACAACATCCCATGTAAATATATAATAAAAAGGGGAAGGTACATAGTTGGCTTACACTCGCCATGTCAAACAAGTACATAAATAGCATTACATCATCCAATCACTCATGGCCCGACTATAATGCCAAAATAAAAGATCAACCCAACATGCGACACGGTCCCGATCGCCCCAACTGGGCACCACTACTGATCATCAGGGAAAGACACATAGTAACGGCGTGAGTCCTCGTCGAACTCCCACTTGAGCTCAAGCGCGTCATCTGGAACAGAGTCATCAGGCCCTGCATCTGGTTTGGAAGTAATCTGTGAGCCACAGGGACTCAGCAATCTCGCACCCTCGCGATAAAGACTATTTAAGCTTATAGGTAAGGCAAGGTAATATGTGGAGCTGCAGCAAGCGACTAGCATATATGGTGGCTAAACCTGTTCGCAAAAGAGAGCGAGAAGAGAAGGCAAAGCACGAATGGATAACTAGAGAACAACCTGCGGCAAGCATTACTCCAACACCGTGTTCACTTCCCGGACTCCGCCGAGAAGAGACCATCACGGTAACTCACACCGTTGATTCATTTTAATTAAGTTAAGGTTCAAGTTATCTACAACCGGACATTAGCAAATTCCCATCTTCCCATAACCGCGGGCATGGCTTTCGAAAGTTCAAATCCCTGCAGGGGAGTCCCAACTTAGCCCATGACAAGCTCTCACGGTCAACGAAGGATAAACCTTCTCCCGAGACATTCTGATCAGACACGGTATCCCGGTTCTACAAGACACTTCGACAAGTTAAAACAAATCCAGCAACACCGCCCGAATGTGCCGACAAATCCTGATAGGAGCTGCGCATATCTCGTTCTCAGGGCACACTCAGATGAGACATCCTACGAGTAAAACCAAACCTCAAGTTGCCCCGAGGTGGCCCCGCAGTCTGCTCGGTCGGACCAACACTCAGAGGAGCACTGGCCGGGGGGGGGGGGTTTAAATAAGATGACCCATGGGCTCCGGAAACCCAAGGGAAAAAGAGGCTAGGGGGGAAATGGTAAAACCAAGGTTGGGCATTGCTGGAGGAGTTTTATTCAAGGCGGACTGTCAAGGGGTTCCCATTATTACCCAACCGCTTAAGGAACGCAAAATCCGGGAACATAACACCGATATGACGGAAACTAGGGCGGCAAGAGTGGAACAAATCACTAGGCAAAAGGCCGAGCCTTCCACCCTTTACCAAGTATATAGATGCATTAAGATAACAAGATAATATAATGATATCCCAACAAGAAAATAATGATCCAACAAGGAACGGTCTCCAATCTTCACCTGCAACTAGCAATGCTATAAGAGGGGCTGAGCAAAGCGGTAACATAGCCAATCAATGGTTTGCTAGGACATGGTGGGTTAGAGGTTTGACAGGGCAATTTGGGAGGCATGATAAGCAAGTGGTAGGCATCGTAGCATAGGCATAGCAAAAGAGCGAGCATCTAGCAAAGTAAAGATAGAAGTGATTTCGAGGGTATGATCATCTTGCCTGCAAAGTTGTCAGAGTTGACTGGATCCTCGAAAGCAAACTCAACGGGCTCCTCGTTAGCGAACTCGTCTCCCGGCTCTACCCAAACAAGACAAACAAGCAAACGGAACAAAATCAACCACGTGCAAACTCAAACAACATGATGCAAACATGGTATGCTATGCGGGATGCGATATGTGATGCATATGCAAGATTTGACAATGAATGAATGAACCTGGCCTCAACATGGAAATCCAAGTGTGCCACTGGAAAGGTGAGGTGATTTCGGTTGAAATCGATATAAAGAACACCGGAATCGGATGCATGGTTTGGAAATGGCAAGCAATTCAAATATGGCACCGGTCTGCGATATACAGCAAGTAGCCATCTAAATGCAACAAGACAAACATGCTACAGCACCCAAACATGGCAACAAAATACATGGCAGGGATCCATTCATGATGCTTAACAAAAGATGAACACTGAGCTACGGCCAATTCATCCATTAACAGGTTCAAACAAGCATGGCAAAAGTGCAATTGGTAAACAGGTTTCAAACTTAGTGAAATTAACACTTGTCTGGAATTTCAGATGAAGTAGCACACTTTGGAGCAAGAAAACTATATGCTACAGGAACTTAACATGGCAAAGTAAAGCATGGCATGGAGCTACTCGAAGAGGTTAACAAAAGTCCCTTAGTGACCTTGAGCCAAAAGGGATCAGGAAATACAATTGCAAGCATGTGAACATGGCAAAAACATAATCAGATCACTGACTTAGTGAAAACTGGAGCATGCAAATCAGATATCAAGTAGGCATGTTTACGAGCTCGATGCACTCACTACAGAGCAAGGCATGACAATCTAAGTATACACCCATCAAGAATACACATTATAAAGCTAGAAATGGCAAGAACAATAACATAGCATGCACGGATCAACTACAACATCCTCGGCAAAATCGCTAACAAGTAAACAATCTGCCTAGATTCACGAAATAGCAAAAGTAGAGCTCGATTGACTCAAGCTAGGGTGATCCATAATTGCAAACAAAGACATGGATGGATAGATCATTACAAGAATAACAAATCATCCTTACTGATCATCCTCAAAAGAGGCACAGATCACTAGGAAACAGCAAGAACATATGGCATATTGATAAAACAGATCAAGGACTTAGTGGAATTGCTAAGTCATGAAATCAGCATTAACAAATGCACCACTTTGCAAGCTTGTGCTCGTCACCACACCCATCACAAAAATACATGGATAGCACCTCTGTAAAGATGGCAAAGCATATAACAAAACACATGTAGAGCTCATGAGCATATCACGCACACATTAATCATGGCAAAAATGAAAAATAGCTATTTGGTGCAGCAGATTTGACAATTAACTCAAATAGCACTCTTCCAACAGCATTTCGGGCATCAAGATGAGATAAAATGAAAATGATGCAATGAGATGAAATGATGTGCTCTCTAAGACGAACATTTTGATATGCTACATGCCCAAAACGGATCAACGGATGCAAAGTTACAGCACTATGATCATGGCAATATAATCTGCTCTAGTTTTCAGATCTGGATCCAGCACGTGGATCGAGGTTCGCTGGGGGGCCTCGCCGGAGTCCGTCGGGGAAGCGGCTGCCGGAGCTCGCTGGAGGAGGGGAAGGGCTCGCCGGCCCCGGGCGAGGACGGTGGCGGCGGTGGCGTCCGCGGCGTGGGTCGCCGGCGCCTGACGATGGCCGGAGCGGGCGGGGCCGGTGTGGTGTTGGAGCTCGCCGGCGACGAAGACCGGTGACTGCGCGCGGCGGCGCGGCGGAGAGGGCGGCGCCTCGGGAGGAAGAGGCACCGGGCGGCGGCGGGTGGCGATGTGGGCCTCGGGGGCCCGATCCGGGCCTCCCGGGCCGGCGGCGGCGCGGCGAATGGCAGGCGGACACGTGGCGGCGGCGGCTGGGTCGGACATGTCCAGCCCGAGCGGACGCGTCCGCCGGCGAGAGGTGGGAGGAGACTAGGGTTTCACCCGTGATTTCGAATGGGGGAGATATTTATAGGCATAGAGGGAGCTAGGAGTGTCCAAATGAGGTGCGGTTTTCGGCCACACGATCGTGATCGAACACTCTAGATGATGGAGAGGGTTTTGGTGGGTTTTGGGCCAAATTGGAAGGGTGTTGGGCTGCAACACACACGAGGCCTTTTCGGTCCCTCCGTTAACCGTTTGAGCATCAAACGAAGTCCAAATGGTACGAAACTTGACAGGCGGTCTACCGGTAGTAAACCAAGGCCGCTTGGCATGTCTCGGTCCAATCCGGAAATGTCTAATCCCCACACATGAAAGAAAGGTAGAAAAGACCACCTGAGGAGAACGGAACACCGGAATGCAAAACAGACAACAGGGAAAATGCTCGGATGCATGAGACGAACACGTATGCAAATGCAATGCACATGATGACATGATATGAGATGCATGACAACGACAACAACACACGGAGACAAAAACCCAAACCCGAGAAAATAAAATAACTTAACGCCGGAAACGGCAAGAGTTGGATTACATATTAGGTAAATCATATCCGGGGTATTACAACAGTCCACCACTACGAAAGGATCTCGTCCCGAGATCTAGGACTGGAGGAACACCGGGTACTCAGAACGGAGGTGATCCTCGCGTTCCCAGGTGGCTTCACGGTCGGAATGGTGTGACCAGTTGACTTTGAGGAATTTGATTGACTTATTGCGAGTCTTGCATTCAGTCTCTTTAAGAATTTCAACGGGGTGCTCACGATAAGAGAGATCTTCTTGGAGCTCAATGTCTTCGAAGTTGACGGTGCATTCAGGAGTCTTGAAGCACTTGCGGAGCTGAGAGACATGGAACACGTCATGCACATTTGCAAAGTTTGAAGGAAGCTCGAGTTGATAGGCGAGATCGCCTCTCTTGCTGACGATCTTGAAAGGTCCCAAGTATCTAGGGGCAAGCTTCCCTTTGATACCGAAGCGACGAGTACCTTTCATTGGAGAGACACGGAGGTAAACATGATCTCCGATCTCGAAGGCCAAATCACGGTGCTTACTATCATAGTAGCTCTTCTGGCGCGATTGCGCTGCTTTGAGGTTATCTCGAATGACTTTGCACATTTCCTCTGCCTCTGTGATTAAGTCATTTCCCAGAAGTTGACGTTCACCGGTTTCAGACCAGTTGAGAGGGGTACGGCACTTCCTGCCATACAGAATTTCGAATGGGGCCTTGCCCGAACTTGCTTGAAAACTGTTGTTGTAGGAGAATTCAGCATATGGAAGACAATCCTCCCACTTCATGCCAAATGAGATCACACAAGCCCTGAGCATATCTTCAAGAATCTGGTTGAGACGCTCGACTTGACCGCTAGTTTGAGGATGGAAAGCAGTGCTGAAGCGGATGTTGGTGCCCATGGCCTTCTGAAAAGAATCCCAAAACTTGGAGGTAAAGATGCTGCCACGGTCTGAAGAGATCACCTGTGGAATACCGTGCAGCGAGACAATTCGAGAGGTATAGAGCTCCGCCAATTGAGCTGCAGTGATTGACTCTTTGATAGGCAGAAAGTGAGCCACTTTAGTGAGTTTGTCGATGACAACGAATATAGCATCATTGCCACGCTTGGACTTTGGAAACCCAGTCACGAAGTCCATCTCAATGTGGTCAAACTTCCATTCTGGAATGGCTAGAGGTTGGAGGAGACCAGCTAGCCTTTGGTGTTCTGCTTTCACTCTTCTGCAGACATCACACTCATTCACGAACTAAGCAATCTCGCGCTTCATTCGAGTCCACCAATAAGCCTGCTTGAGGTCCTGATACATCTTCGTGCTCCCAGGGTGGATGGAGAGGAGTGAATTGTGAGCCTCGTTCATGATAACCTTACGAAGATCACCCTTGGTCACAACAATACGATCCTCGAAGAAGAGAGTGTCCTTGTCATCAAGGCGGTAGCACTTGTACTTGGGCTGGCTCTTGGCAATCCCAATCTTCACGTTCTTCACCATAGCATCAAGAAGCTGAGCCTAGCGAATCTGGTCTTCCAAGGTAGGAGAGACTTGAAGGTTGGCGAGGAAACCTTGAGGAACAACTTGTAGATTAAGTTTCCGGAAAGCTTCACAAAGCTCGGGTTGATAAGGCTTGAGAATCAGACTGTTGCAGTAAGCCTTCCTCCTCAATGCGTCAGCAATCACATTGGCCTTGCCTGGAGTATACTCGATACTTGGATTATACTCTTGAATCATTTCGACCCAACGAGTCTATCTGAGGTTGAGATTAGGCTGAGTGAAGATGTACTTGAGACTCTTGTGGTCAGTGAAGATGTCCACTTTTCTTCCCAATAAGATATATCTCCAAGTCAAAAGAGCATGCACAACTGCCGCCAACTCAAGGTCATGAGTGGGGTAGTTCTTCTCGTTGGGCTTCAACTGGCAAGAGGTATAAGCCACAACTTTCTTCTCTTGCATCAACACCGCACCAAGACCTTGGAGAGAGGCATCGCAGAAGACCTCGAATGGTTTGGATTCGTCAGGAGGAGTCAGAACTGGAGCAGTGACCAATTTATCTTTCAAAGTGTTGAAAGCGATGTCACATTCCGGAGACCAAACGTACTTGACGTGCTTCTGGAGAAGGTTTGAAAGAGGCTTTGCGATCTTTGAAAAGTTCTCAACGAACCTTCGACAGTAGCTTGCGAGACTGAGGAAGCTACGGAGTTGCTTCACGTTCTGAGGTGGTTCCCAATTCACAATTGCAGACACCTTCTCAGGATTCACCGCAATGCCCTTGGCAGAGATAATATGCCCAAGATAAAGAACATCATCGAGCCAAAATTCGCACTTCGAGAACTTGGCGTAGAACTGGTGTTCCCTGAGCTTATCGAGAACCAAACGCAAGTGCTTGGCATGATCTTCCTTGTTCTTCGAAAAGACCAGAATGTCGTCGAGATAGACCAAAACAAATTCATTGGTGTAGGCGTTGAAGACGAAGTTCATCATGCGAGAGAAAGTCGGAGGAGCGTTGACGAGGCCAAAAGACATGACAGTGTATTCATATGAACCATAGCTTGTCCTGAAAGCTGTCTTCGGAATATCTTGCTCACGGATTCGAATCTGGTGATAACCCATACGGAGATCAAGCTTGGAGAATACTTGGGTGCGTTTGAGTTGTTCGAATAGCTCGTTGATGTTGGGAAGTGGGTACTTGTTCTTGATAGTCTTCTTGTTCAATGGACGGTAGTCAACACAAAGTCGGTCCGTTCCATCCTTCTTCTTCACAAAAAGAACTCCACAACCCCACGGAGAGGAACTAGGTCGAATGAGACCCATTCGCTCTTGAATATCGAGTTGCTTCTTCAGCTCCTTCAACTCTTCAGGTCCGAGCTTGTAAGGACATTTGCAAACAGGTTCCGTGCCAGGCTCAAGATCGATGACGAATTCAACTGGCCGGTGCGGAGGCATTCCTGGAAGCTCTTCTGGAAAGACGTCTTGATATTCGCAAACGACTGGAATTTGTGAGATGGCATCCAGTTCACCCTTCTCATTGAGAAAAAACAGACGGATGGTATCATCACGAGCGGCAAAGACAATTACATCCTCAGACGAATGAGTCAATTGAATCTGCCTGGCAGCACAATCAAGATCCACCTTGTGTTTAGAAAGCCAATCCATTCCGAGAATAATATCAATATCCGAATTACCAAGAACCACCGGAGAAGAAAGAAACTTGTAGTCGCCCAACGTGATAGAGATATCGGGAGCAACCAAACTAGAAGTCAAAAGCTTGCCGGGAGAAACAACTTGCATGACTTTGGACATGACCTCAGTATCAACATTGTGCTTCGATGTAAATGGGCATGACAAGAAAGAATGCGATGCACCAGTATCAAAAAGTACTTTTGCCGGAACATCGTTAACAGGAAGGTTACCCATGATGACATCCGACGAGTCCTCTGCCTGAGCTGCATTCATCAAGTTGACCTTGGCGTGCTTGGGGTTATGCTTGACCACAGCTGTACTTGCCGATCTCATAGGAGGAGGAGGAGGGAGACGCCTCTGGTTGAAGTATTTGTTGGCATAGTGACCCTTCTGTTGGCACTTGTTGCACGTGACCTCTGAAAGCAGACGGTGATACGGAGCACTCGATCTTGGAGCTTGAGACGAAGTCTTGTTCTGAAAGCCAGGGTTGGGTGGGTGGGAAGATCCACTGCCACCTTTGTTCTTCTGATACGGCTGCCGGAACGGAGGAGGAGGAAGCCAATACTTCTGCTGCTTGTCCACTTGAGTAGAGGAAGAAGGAGTAGCATCTCTGACTCGCTTCTTGGAAGCATCACACTTCAGTTGAGCAGCCTATTGCTTCAATGCCATGTTGTAGAACTCATCGTACCTCAAGGGCTCAAAGAGAACAAGAGCTAGCTGGATTTCTTCTCTGAGACCACCCATGGACTGGTATATCATGCTCTTCTCATCAGGGACGTCCTGCTTAGCAAAGCGGGCGAGCTTCTGAAACAACTTGTTGTAGTCATAGACAGACAAAGAACCTTGCTTCAGGTTGCGGAATTCCTCACGCTTGCTTTCAACCATGCTCTGAGGAATATGATGAGCTTTGAAGTCTTGACGGAATTCATCCTAGGTAATCACACGGCCTTCTCTGGAATCCTTGTATTGCTGGAACCATTCTACAGCTTGGTCTTTGAGTTGGAAGGAAGTGAACTTGACAAAGTCCTCAGGCTTGACGTTACTGCACTCGAAATGCTTGCACAAGTCCACGAGCCAATCGTCAGCATCAGTTGCCTCAACACAATTGCTGAAGGTCTTTGGCTGGTTAGCAAGGAACTGGTTGAGTGTAGCAAAGTGATTCTGATTGTTACCTTGGTTGCCTTGGTTCGCTTGATTGCGCTCTTGAAGAATTTGCATGATCAACTGCGTGTTTGCATTGGTAGCGGCCATCACAGCTTGCCATGCCTCCGGAGAAGGGGGAGGTGGTGGCGGATCCTGATTCTGATTCTGATTTTGATTGCTGCTCTTAGCGGGAGCCATCCTGAAGAGGGTGACATCCGTTAGCACATTGACAGATAAAATGAAGCTGAATCAAGCGGGATGAAATTGCAACATATAGTCTTCACATCCGAACATAAGAACGAATGCATTCCACTTGAAATGATCACATATCCATAAATTGAGAAGCCACTTAGAATTTAGGTAGAGGAATAAATCAACAAGGTATGGAGCAAGAACGAATACTCGGTAAGAAATCCCAATCTCAAACCAAATATCCGTGGAAGAAGAGCTAGAGCTACAAGAATTTCCACCTATGAAACTCCCGAACCTTTCCGGTTATGCAATCAGGTGTTGGGGATACAGGGGAAGCATAAAATCTCAGGCAAATCTAGCAAATCCTACATCCAGCTGTATCCATCCTTCAACACATAACCGAGAAAAACTTCGGAAACCATCTACCTCAACCTTCGAAAAGCATCCGTTATACAAGTTATGGCAATACTCCCGAACTCCCGCCCCAGTACTGGGTCGCGTCGAGGTTATCTCACCAACAACTGCATAAAAGAGTTTTTCGATGTCGGCGTACTAAACTCAGGTATTCCAGAACTGCAACAATAAAATTGTGACAACAACACCTCGGAGCTCAACTCCCCGGGACACTGCCACAACCCCTAAATGACAGGAGGCACCAAGAACAATGTTCTCGTCACAAATCCATCGGAACGATTCCAAGATACCCGCGTGATCCTAAATTTTTTTTAGTGAAATTTGAGAAGAGAAGAGTCAAAACTCTACGTCACGAAGCCTTACCAGAGCGATGAAGGGACTGGGGAGTAAAAACAATTCCTAAACTCTCCGATATATAATTCCTAAATGACTAAAAACGTTTTTCTAGACTCAACAACGGCTGCTAAAAAACGATCAAGCAGTGGGGGCTCCTAACATCGGGGGAAGGCTCTGATTACCAACTTGTAATGCCCTCGATGCGGCTATATCTCCTACGTGTCGAAGCACGACTTAGAGGCATAACTGCTTTGAAAGCAATGTCGCAAGTAAGGCAATCTTCACAACATCCCATGTAAATAGATAATAAAATGGGGAAGGTACATAGCTGGCTTACACTCGCCACGTCAAACAAGTACATAAATAGCATTACATCATCCAATCACTCATGGCCCGACTACGGTGCCAAAATAAAAGATCAACCCAACATGCGACACGGTCCCGATCGCCCCAACTGGGCACCACTACTGATCATCAGGGAAAGACACATAGTAACGGCGTGAGTCCTCGTCGAACTCCCACTTGAGCTCAAGCGCGTCATCTGGAATGGAGTCATCAGGCCCTGCATCTGGTTTGGAAGTAATCTGTGAGCCACAGGGACTCAGCAATCTCGCACCCTCGCGATAAAGACTATTTAAGCTTATAGGTAAGGCAAGGTAATATGTGGAGCTGCAGCAAGCGACTAGCATATATGGTGGCTAAACCTGTTCGCAAAAGAGAGCGAGAAGAGAAGGCAAAGCACGAACGGATAACTAGGGAACAACCTGCGGCAAGCATTACTCCAACACCGTGTTAACTTCCCGGACTCCGCCGAGAAGAGACCATCACGGTAACTCACACCGTTGATTCATTTTAATTAAGTTAAGGTTCAAGTTAGCTACAACCGGACATTAACAAATTCCCATCTTCCCATAACCGCGGGCACGGCTTTCGAAAGTTCAAATCCCTGCAGGGGAGTCCCAACTTAGCCCATGAAAAGATCTCACGGTCAACGAAGGATAAACCTTCTCCCAAGACATTCCGATCAGACTCGGTATCCCGGTTCTACAAGACACTTCGACAAGTTAAAACAAATCCAGCAACACCGCCCGAATGTGCCGACAAATCCCGATAGGAGCTGCACATATCTCATTCTCAGGGCAGGCTCAGATGAGACATCCTACGAGTAAAACCAAACCTCAAGTTGCCCCGAGGTGGCCCCGCAGTCTGCTCGGTCGGACCAACACTCATAGGAGCACTGGCCCGGGGGGGGGGGAGGTTAAATAATATGACCCTTGGGCTCCGGAAACCCAAGGGAAAAAGAGGCTAGGTGGCAAATGGTAAAACCAAGGTTGGGCATTGCTGGAGGAGTTTTATTCAAGGCGGACTGTCAAGGGGTTCCCATTATTACCCAACCGCTTAAGGAATGCAAAATCCGGGAACATAACACCGATATGACGGAAACTAGGGCGGCAAGAGTGCAACAAACCACTAGGCAAAAGGCCGAGCCTTCCACCCTTTACCAAGTATATAGATGCATGAAGATAACAAGATAATATAATGATATCCCAACAAGAAAATAATGTTCCAACAAGGAACGGTCTCCAATCTTCACCTGCAACTAGCCACTCTATAAGAGGGGCTGAGCAAAGCGGTAACATAGCCAATCAACGGTTTGCTAGGACATGCTGGGTTAGAGGTTTGACAGGGCAATTTGGGAGGCATTATAAGCAAGTGGTAGGCATCGTAGCATAGGCATAGCAAAAGAGCGAGCATCTAGCAAAGCAAAGATAGAAGTGATTTCGAGGATATGATCATCTTGCCTGCAAAGTTCTCAGAGTTGACTAGATCCTCGAAAGCAAACTCAACGGGCTCCTCGTTAGCGAACTTGTCTCCCGGCTCTACCCAAACAAGACAAATAAGCAAACGGAACACAATCAACCACGTGCAAACTCAAACAACATGATGCAAACATGGTATGCTATGCGGGATGCGATATGTGATGCATATGCAAGATTTGACAAGGAATGAATGAACCTGGCCTCAACTTGGAAATCCAAGTGTGCCACTGGAAAGGTGAGGTGATTTCGGTTGAAATCGATATAAAGAACACCAGAATCGGATGCACGGTTTGGAAATGGCAAGCAATTCAAATATGGCACCAGTCTGCGATATACAGCAAGTAGCCATCTAAATGCAACAAGACAAACATGCTACAGCACCCAAACATGGCAACAAAATACATGTCAGGGATCCATTCATGATGCTTAAAAAAAGATGAACACTGAGCTGCGGCCAATTCATCCATTAACAGGTTCAAACAAGAATGGCAAAAGTGCAATTGGTAAACAAGTTTCAAACTTAGTGAAATTAACACTTGTCTGGAATTTCAGATCAGGTAGCACACTTTGGAGCAAGAAAACTATATGCTACAGGAACCTATGATGGCAAAGTAAAGCATGGCATGGAGCTACTCAAAGAGGTTAACAAAAGTCCCTTAGTGACCTTGAGACAAAAGGGATCAGGAAATACAATTGCAAGTATGTGAACATGGCAAAAACATAATCAGATCACTGTCTTAGTGAAAACTGGAGCATGCAAATCAGATATCAAGTAGGCATGTTTACAAGCTCGATGCACTCACTACAGAGCAAGGCATGACAATCTAAGCATACACCCATCAAGAATACACATTATAAAAGCTAGACATGGCAAGAACAATAACATAGCATGCACGGATCAACTACAACATACTCGGCAAAATCGCTAACAAGTAAACAATCTGCCCAGATTCACGAAATAGCAAAAGTAGAGCTCGATTTACTCAATCTAGGGTGATCCATAATTGCAAACAAAGACATGGATGGATAGATCATTACAAGAATAACAAATCATGCTTACTAATCATCCTCAAAAGAGGCACGGATCACTAGGAAACAACAAGAACATATGGCATATTGATAAAACAGATCAAGGACTTAGTGGAATTGCTAAGTCCCTGAAATCAGCATTAACGAATGCACCAGTTTGCAAGCTTGTGCTAGTCACCACAAACATCACAAAAATACATGGTAAAAATGACAAATAGCTATTTGGTGCAGCCGATCTGACAATTAACTCAAATAGCACTCTTCCAACAGCATTTCGGGCATCAAGATGAGCTAAAATGAAAATGATGCAATGAGATGAAATGATGTGCTCTCTGAGTCGAACATTTTGATATGCTACATGCCCAAAACAGATCTACGGATGCAAAGTTACGGCACGATGATCATGGCAATATAATCTGTAGACTTAGGGAAAAAAATAAGTCAACCCTAGTTTTCAGATCTGGATCCGGCGCGTGGATCGAGGTTCGCCGGGGGGCCTCGCCGGAGTCCGTCGGGGAAGCGGCTGCCGGAGCTCGCCGGAGGAGGGGAAGGGCTCGCCAGCCCCGGGCGAGGACGGTGGCGGCGGTGGCGTCCGCGGCGTGGGTCGCCGGCGCCTGACGACGGCCGGACCGGGCGGGGCCGGTGTGGTGTTGGAGCTCGCCGGCGAGGAAGACCGGCGACTGCGCGCGGCGGCGCGGCGGAGAGGGCGACGTGCCTCTGGAGGAAGAGGCACCGGGAGGCGGGTGGCGATGTGGGCCTCGGGGGCCCGATCTGGGCATCCTGGGCCGGCGGCGGCGCGGCGAATGGGAGGCGGACATGTGGCGGCGGCGGCTGGCTCGGACGTGTCCGGCCCGAGCGGACGGATCCGGCAGTGAGAGGTGGGAGGCGACTAGGGTTTCACCCGTGATTTCGAATGGGGGAGATATTTATAGGCATAGAGGGAGCTAGGAGTGTCCAAATGAGGTGCGGTTTTCGGCCACGCAATCGTGATCGAACGCTCTAGATGATGGAGAGGGTTTTGGTGGGTTTTGGGCCAAATTGGAAGGGTGTTGGGCTGCAACACACACGAGTCCTTTTCGGTCCCTCGGTTAACCGTTGGAGCATCAAACGAAGTCCAAATGGGACGAAACTTGACAGCCGGTCTACCGGTAGTAAACCAAGGCCGCTTGGCAAGTCTCAGTCCAATCCGGAAATGTCTAATCCCCACACACGAAAGAAAGGTGGAAAAGACCACCGGAGGAGAACGGAGCGCCGGAATGCAAAACGGACAACGGGGAAAATGCTTGGATGCATGAGACAAACACGTATGCAAATGCAATGCACATGATGACATGATATGATATGCATGACAACGACAACAACACACGGAGACAAAAACCCGAACCCGAGAAAATAAAATAACTTAACGCCGGAAACGGCAAGAGTTGGATTACATATTAGGTAAATCATATCCGGGGTGTTACAGTTATCCTCGATGGAAACAATACAATACGTGCCTTGCTGCCCCTACTGTCACTGGGAAAGGACACCGCAAGATTGAACCCAAAGCTAAGCACTTCTCCCATTGCAAGAAAGATCAATCTAGTAGGCCAAACCAAACTGATAATTCTAAGAGACTTGCAAAGATAACCAATCATACATAAAAGAATTCAGAGAAGATTCAAATATTGTTCATAGATAAACTTGATCATAAACCCACAATTCATCGGTCTCAACAAACACACCGCAAAAGAAGATTACATCGAATAGATCTCCACAAGAGAGGGGGAGAACTTCGTATTGAGATCCAAAAAGAGAGAAGAAGACATCTAGCTAATAACTATGGACCCGTAGGTCTGAGGTAAACTACTCACACTTCATCGGAGAGGCTATGGTGTTGATGTAGAAGCCCTCCGTGATCGATGATGTAACACCCCAGATGTAACTTACCATATTTGTAGTCCAACTCTTGCAATTTCCGGCTTTAAGTTATGATTTCCCTTCGTGGTTGGGTTTTTCTTCATTTTGCATTTTGTTCATGTCATGCATTTCATATCATGTCATCATGTGCATCTCATTTGCATACGTGTTCGTCTCATCCATCCGATCATTTTCCCCGTTGTCCGTTTTGCAAGCCGACACTCCTATGTCCTCCGGTGCCCCCTTTTGCCTATTTTCGTGAGCGGGAGTTAAACTTTCTCGGAATGGACCGAGATTTGCCAAGCGGATTTGGTACACTACCGGTAGACCGCCTGTCAGGTTTCATGCCATTTGGAGTCCGTTTGATACTCCAACGGTTAAGCGAGGAATCCGTAAAGGCCTCGTGTGTGTTGTAGCCCAACACCCCTCCAAAGTGTCCCAAACCCATCCAAACCCCCCTCCATACTCTCGGCCGTTCGATCACGATCGCGAGGCCGAAAACCGCACTCTATTTGGACACTCCTAGCTCCCTCTACCTATATAAACACCTCCCCCTCCGAAATTCGCAGTCCAAACCCTAAAAATCCTTCCCCGCAGCCACCGGACATGTCCATCCAGGTCGGACACGCCCGCACTGCCGTCCGCAGCCAGTGGCATCACGCCACGTGTCCGCTGCCGAGACCCATAGGGCCCATCGCCGGCCCCCGCGGCCCGTCTCTCCGCCGCCGCCGCCCACAGAAACCGCGCCCTCGCACCACCGCCGAGCGCCCGCGCTGCGGCGCCTCCTCCTCGCCGCCTTTCGTCACCGCCCCACGCCCTCGCGTCACCGCCGCCCCGTGACCTCGTCGCCCCGCTCGGCCTCGGCCTGATCCGGTCGAGGGCCGCCGTCAGCGACCTTCTCCGGCCGGATCCGCTCCTCCGACGCCGTCCCCGACCCCAGCTCCGCCTGCCCCGGCCGACCCCTTCTTCCCCGAGCTCCTCCGGCGACTACTCTGGCGGGATCCGCCGTGTTGACTTCTTCCCCCCTCGAGGTTGATTTCTCCGAAGTCCCGAAAATATTTGCATTTTGATGCTCCCTTCATCATGCCATAACTCTATCATCGTAGCTCCGTTTCTTGCGCATAATATATCAAATTGTTCATCTAGATGTGCTCTTCATTTTGTTCCATTGTGCTATGCTTGTTTGAGTCCATCTTGATGCCCAAATTGTTGATGCAAGAGTGCTATAAATGTTAGTTCCTGTTACTTAGCAGATATTGAGCATTTGTCATTTTTGCTACATTTGTTGTGTGCGTCATATGGGCATGATCTCTACATGTGTTTTGGGCTATGCCATGCAATCTTTACAGGGGTGTATGCCATGTATTTTTTTGATCAATGTGGTGACTAGCACAAGCATGCAAAGTAGCTCTCGTAATATTGTTGTTTTTAGGGACTTAGAATTTCACTATGTCATTTCCCTGCTGTTATTTTTATGCCATGTGTTCATGTTGCTACAGAGAGATCCATGCTTCTTTTGAGTATGTTCAGTACGGATGATTTGGGAATATGGTTGTGCTCTATCAACACATGTCCTTGTTTGCATTTATGGAGTGCCCTAGATGTTGCTCTACTTTCGCTATAAAATGTTCCTAGCAGATTGTTTACGTGTTAATCAATTTTGCCAAGGTTGTTGTAGTTGATCCATGCATTCTATGAGTTTGTTCTTGCTTTGGTTAGCTTCATGAACATGTATTATTGCTGGTAGTATGCTTAGATTGTCATGCAATTCCTTATGTTGAGTGAATCAAGCTTGCAAATAGGCCTTCATAATTCCGTTTTGCCATGTCCAGTTTTTTGCTCAGTCTGAATCTGTTAACGAAACTTGCTATGTTTACATGGGTGCCATCATATCTTATTATCCTTTTTTCTTATGGTCATTAAGGGACTTTTTTATATGCTTTGAGTAAATTCATTCCATGCCTTTGTTTGCTATGTTCTGTTCCTGTAGCATGTTGTTATCTTGCTCTAAACGTTGCTTCCTGATGTTAATTTGAGGCATGTTAGTATTTTCACGAAGTCTATGAAGCTGATATCTTTTGCCCTTTTGCCATGCTTGTTTGAACCTGCTATTGTGTGATTTAGCCGTAGCTCAGTGTTCATCTTTTGTCAAGCATATTGAGTAGATCACTGGAATGTGCTTTGTTGCTATGTTAGAGTGCAGTAGCTTAGTTTCTTGTTGCATTTTAGATGGCATCGTGCTGTTAATCGCAGAATTGTGCCATTCTTGTTTTGCTTGCCATTTGCAAACCGTGCATCCGATTCCGGTGTTCTTTATATCGATTTCGACCGAAATCATCTCATCTTTCAAGCGGCACTCTTGGTTTGCCAAGTTGAGTCCTGGTTCAATCTTTTCCTTTCGGAGCATGCATATGCATTGCATATCACATCCCGCATATCATGCCATGTTTTGCATCATGTTGCTTGCACATTGCCCCGTGATTGATTGTTGGTCCTTTGCTTGTGTTCTTGCTTTGGGTAGAGCCGGGAGATGAGTACGTGATCGAGGAACCCGTTGAGTACTCTTACGAGGATCAAGCTTACGTCAACCCGGAGAACTTTGCAGGCAAGATGACCATACCCTTGAAATCACTTCTATCTTTGATTGCTAGTTGCTCGCTCTATTGTTATTCCACGATATGCACCACTTCCTATATCATGCCTCCCATATTGCCATGTCAAGCCTCTAACCCACCTTTCCTAGCAAACCGTTGTTTGGCTACGTTACCGCTTTGCTCAGCCCCTCTGATAGCATTGCTAGTTGCAGGTGAAGATGGAGTTTGTTCCTTGTTGGAACATGTTTATTGTTGGGATATCTTTATTATATCTTGTTTACTTTAATGCATCTATATACTTGGTAAAGGGTGGAAGGCTCGGCCTTATGCCTCGTGTTTTGTTCCACTCTTGCCGCCCTAGTTTCCATCATACCGGTGTTATGTTCCTTGATTTTGCGTTCCTTACGCGATTGGGTTATAGTGGGAACCCCTTGACAGTTCGCCTTGAATAAAACTCCTCCAGCAAGGCCCAACCTTGGTTTTACCATTTGCCACCTAAGCCTTTTTCCCTTGGGTTCCGCAAACTCAAGGGTCATCTTTATTTTAAACCCCCGGGCTAGTGCTCCTTTGAGTGTTGGCCCAAACTAGAGTCCTTTGCAGCGCCCCCTCGGGGAAACTCAAGGTTTGGTTTTAGTTGTACGGAGCGCTCATCCGGTGTGCCCTGAGAACGAGATAAGTGCGACTCCTATCGGGATTTGTTGGCACATCGGGCGGCTTTGCTGGTCTTGTTTTACCATTGTCAAAATGTCTTGTAACCAGGATTTCGAGTCTGATCGGGTCGTCCTGGGAGAAGGAATGTCCTTCGTTGACCCTTAGAGCCTGTGATGGGCTAAGTTGGGACACCCCTGCAGGGTTTTGAACTTTCGAACGTCGTGCCCGCGGTTATGGGCAGATGGGAATTTGTTAATATCCGATTGTAGAAAACTTGACACTTAACTTAATTAAAATGAATCAACAGCGTGTGTAGCCGTGATGGTCTCTTTTCGGCGGAGTCCGGGAAGAGAACACGGTCTCGTGTTATGCTTGAACGTAAGTAGTTTCAGGATCACTTCTTGATATTTATAGCTTCTCGACCGAGCTTTGCTTCTCTTCTTGCTGTCATTTGCGTAAGTTAGCCACCATATATGCTAGTGCTTGCTGCAGCTCCACCACACTACCTTTTTCCTACCCTTAAGCTTAAATAGTCTTGATCGCGAGGGTGTGAGATTGCTGAGTCCCCGTGACTCAGAAATTACTTCCAAACCAGATCCAGGATCAAATTATGCCAGTGCAGGGGACGTGACCGAACTCAAGTGGGAGTTCGATGAAGATTCTGGCCGTTACTATGTTTCCTTTCCAGATGATCAGTAGTGGAGCCCAGTTGGGGCGATCGGGGATCTATGCATTTGGGGTTGTCTTTATTTTGGTTCCGTAGTCGGACCTTGATTGTATTCTGGATGATGTAATGCTATATTTATGTATTGTGTGAAGTGGCGATGGTAAGCCAACTCTTTATCCCTCTCTTATTCAGTACATGGGATGTGTAAAGATTACCCCTCTTGCGACATGCCTACTATGTCGTTATGCCTCTAAGTCATGCTCCGACATGTGGGAGATATAGCCGCATCGTGGGTGTTACAGATGCCCCCTCCGGCGGAGCTCCGAAACAGGCCCCAAGATGGGATCTCGTGGATACAGAAAGTTACGGCGGTGGAATTAGGGTTTTGGCTCGTGTTTTGATCGTTTGGGGGTATGTAGGTATATATAGGAGGATGAAGTATGTCGGTGGAGCAATAGGGGGCCCACGAGGGTGGAGGGCGCGCCTGGGGGGGGGGGGGTAGGCGCGCCCCTACCTCGTGGCCTCCCTGTTGATTTCTTGACGTAGGGTCCAAGTCTCCTGGATCTTGTTCATTCAAAAAAATCATGTTCCGAAGGTTTCATTCCGTTTGGACTCCGTTTGATATTCCTTTTCTTCGAAACCCTAAAATAGGCAAAAATAGCAATTCTGGGCTGGGCCTCCGGTTAATAGGTTTGTCCCAAAAATAATATAAAAGTGGCAAATAAAGCCCAATAATGTCCAAAACAGAAGATAATATAGCATGGAGCAATCAAAAATTATAGATACGTTGGAGACGTATGAATCATCCCCAAGCTCGTCCTCGAGTAGGTAAACGATAAAACTAGAATTTTTGATGTGGAATGCTACTAGGCGTAATTTCAATGTAATTCTTCTTAATTGTGGCAAGAATATTCAGATCCGAAAGATTCAAGACAAAAGTTTAATATTGACATAGAAATAATAATACTTCAAGCATACTAACTAAGTAAATATGTCTCCTCAAAATAACATGGCCAAAGAAAGTTCATCCCTACAAAATCATATAGTTTAGTCATGCTCCATTTTCGTCACACAAAAATGCTCTCATCATACACAACCCCGATGAAAAGCCAAGCAATTGTTTCATACTTTAGTAATCTCAAACTTTATAAACCTTCACGCAATACATGAGCGTGAGCCATGGATATAGCACTATGAATGGAATAGAGTATAATGATGGGGGTTATGTGGAGAAGACAAAAAAGGAGAAAGTCTCACATCAACGAGGCTAATCAATGAGCTATGGAGATGCCCATCGATTGATGTTAATGCAAGGAGTAGGGATTGCCATGCAACGGATACACTAGAGCTATAAATGTATGAAAGCTCAACAAAAGAAACTAGTGGGTGTGCATCCAACTTGCTTGCTCACGAATACCTAGGGAACTTGAGGAGGCCCATTGTTGGAATATACAAGCCAAGTTCTATAATGAAAAATTCCCACTAGTATATGAAAGTGAAAAAACAAGAGACTCTCAATCATGAAGATCATGGTGCTACTTTGAAGCACAAGTGTGAAAAAAAGATAGTAGCATTGTCCCTTTTCATTTCTTCTTTTGGGCATTTCTCTTTTTTTATTGGGACAATGCTCTATTAAATGATGATCATCACACTTCTATTTATTTACAACTCAATACTAGAACAAGGTATGACTCTATATGAATGCCTCCGGTGGTGTACCGGGATATGCAATGAATCAAGTGTGACATGTATGAAATAATTATGAACAGTGGCTTTGCCACAAATACAATGTCAACTACATGATCATGCAAAGCAATATGACAATGATGAACATGTCATGATAAACGGGATGGTGGAATGTTGCATGGCAATATATCTCGGAATGGTTATGGAAATGCCATAATAGGTAGGTATGGTGGCTGTTTTGAGGAAGATATAAGGTGGTTTATGTGTGAAAGAGCGTATCATATCACAGGGTTTGGATGCACCGGTGAAGTTTGCACCAACTCTCAATGTGAGAAAGGGCAATGCACGGTACCGAAGAGGCCAGCAATGATGGAAGGGTGAGAGTGCGTATAATCCATGGACTCAACATTAGTCATAAAGAACTCACATACTTATTGCAAAAATCTACAAGTCATCAAAAACCAAGCACTACGCGCATGCTCCTAGGGGGATAGATTGGTAGGAAAAGACCATCGCTCGTCCCTGACCGCCACTCATAAGGAAGACAATCAAAGAACACCTCATGTTTCAAATTTGTTACATAACGTTTACCATACGTGCATGCTACGGGACTTGCAAACTTCAACACAAGTATTTCTCAATTTCACAAGTACTCAACTAGCACAACTTCTCTTAGTATTCAAAACACTCATAAGAAAGTTTTTACTAATCTTGAATACCTAGCATATTAGGATTATTTAAGCAAATTACCATGCTATTCAAGATTATCAAAATAGTCTAAGTGAAGCATGAGAGACCAATAGTTTCTATAAAACAAATCCACCACCGTGCTCTAAAAGATATAAGTGAAGTACTAGAGCAAAACTATATAACTCAAAAGATATAAGTGAAGCACATAGAGTATTCTAATAATTTCCGAATCATGTGTCTCTCTCTCAAAAGGTGTGTACAGCAAAGATGATTGTGGTAAACTAAAAAGCAAAGACTCAAATTATACAAGACGCTCCATGCAAAACACATATCATGTGGTGAATAAAAATATAGCTCCAAGTAAAGTTACCGATAGAAGTAGACGAAAGAGGGGATGCCTTCCGGGGCGTCCCCAAGCTTTTGCTTTTAGGTATCCTTAGATTATCTTTGGGGTGCCATGGGCATCCCCAAGCTTAGTCTCTTGCCACTCCTTGTTCCATAATCCATCAAATCCTTACCCAAAACATGAAAACTTCACAACACAAAACTTAAAGTAGAAAATCTCGTGAGCTCCGTTAGCGAAAGAAAACAAAAGAGCACTTCAAGGTACTGTAATTAACTCATTATTTATTTATATTGGTGTTAAACCTACTGTATTCCAACTTCTCTATGGTTTATAAACTATTTTACTAGCCATAGATTCATCAAAATAATCAAACAACACACGAAAAACAGAATCTATCAAAAACAGAACAGTCTGTAGTAATCTGTAGCTACCGCAAGATCTGGACCCCAAAAATTCTAAAATAAATTGATGGACGTGAGGAATTTATCTATTAATCATATTAAAAACAATTAACTAAATAGCACTTTCCAAATAAAAATGGCAGCAGTTCTCGTGAGCGCTAAAGTTTCTGTTTTTTTACAGCAAGATTAACAAGACTTTCCCCTAGTCTTCCCAACGGTTCTACTTGGCACAAACACTAATTAAACACAAAAAACACAACCAAAACAGAGGCTAGATAAATTATTTATTACTAAACAGGAGAAAAAAGATCAAGGAATATAAACAAAATTGGGTTGCCTCCCAACAAGCGCTATCATTTAACGCCCCTACCTGCATAAAAACCAAGGATAGATCTAGGTATTTTCATGTTTGGTAGGAAATCCATAAGTGGCTCTCATAATAGATTCATAAGGTAATTTAATTTTCTTTCTAGGAAAGTGTTCAATGCCTTTCCTTAACAGAAATTGGAATCTAATATTTCCTTCCTTCATATCAATAATTGCACCAATCGTTCTAAGGAAAGGTCTACCAAGAATAATAGGACATGAAGGATTGCAATCTATGTCAAGAACAATAAAATATATGGGCACATAATTCCTATTTTCAACAATAAGAACATCATTAATTCTTCCCATGGTTTCTTAATACTGGAATCCGCAAGGTGCAAGTTCAAAGAGCAATCATCAAAATCACGGAAACCTAACAAATCACACAAAGTCTTTGGAATCCTGGAAACACTAGCACCCAAATCACACAAAGCATAGCATCCATGATCTTTAATTTTAATTTTAATAGTTGGTTCCTAGTCATCATAAAGTTTTCTAGGGATAGAAACTTCCAACTCAAGTTTTTCTTCATAAGATTGCATCAAAGCATCAACGATATGTTTGTTAAAGGCTTTATTTTGGCTATAAGCATGAGGAGAATTTAGGATGGATTGCAACAAGGAAATACGACCTATCAAAGAGCAATTGTCATAATTAAATTCCTTAAAATCCAAAATAGTGGGTTCATTACTATTTAATGTTTTGAACTCTTCAATCCCACTTTTATCAAATTTAGCATCAAGATCTAAAAACTCTGAATTTTTGGAACGCCTTCTAGGTAAAGGTGGATCATATTCAGTCCCATCATTATCAAGATTCATATTGCAAAACAAAGATTTAATAGGGGACACATCAATAACTTTTAGATCTTCATCTTTATTATCATGGAAACTAGAAGAGCACGCTCTTATGAAGGAATCTTTCTTAGCACGCATCCTAGCGGTTCTTTCTTTGCACTCATCAATGGAAATTCTCATGGCTTTGAGAGACTCATTGATATCATGCTTAGGTGGAATAGATCTAAGTTTAAAAGAATCAACATCAAGAGAAATTCTATCAACGTTCCTGGCCAAATCATCAATCTTAAGCAATTCTTCTTCAATCAAAGCATTGAAATTCTTTTGCAAAGTAATAAATTATTTAATATTATATTCAAAATCAGAGGGCATCTTATTAAAATTTCCATAAGAATAGTTGTAGGAATTACCATAATTATTAGAGGAATTACTAGGATAAGGCCTAGGATTAAAGTTTCCTCTATACGCATTGTTACCAAAATTATTCCTACCAACAAAATTCACATCCATAGATTCATTATTATTCTCAATCAAAGTAGACAAAGGCATATCATTAGGATCAGAAGAAACACTCTTATTAGCAAATAATTTCATAAGTTCATCCATCTTTCCACTCAAAACATTAATTTCTTCTATTGCATGCACTTTCTTATTAGTAGATCTTTCAGTGTGCCATTGAGAATAATTAACCATAATATTATCTAGGAGTTTAGTAGCTTCTCCTAAAGTGATTTCCATAAAAGTGCCTCCCACGGCCGAATCTAAAAGATTTCTAGAAGCAAAATTCAATCCGGCATAAAAATTTTGTATAATCATCCACAGATTCAAACCATGTGTTGGGTAATTACGTATCATTAATTTCATCCTCTCCCAAGCTTGTGCAACATGTTCATGATCAAGTTGCTTAAAATTCATAATATCGTTTCTAAGAGAGATGATCTTAGCGGGAGGAAAATACTTACAGATAAAAGCATCTTTGCACTTATTCCAACAATCAATACTATTTTTAGGCAAAGACGAAAACCAAGCTTTAGCACGATCTCTAAGCGAAAAAGGAAACAACTTTAGTTTAACAATATCATTATCAACATCTTTCTTCTTTTGCATGTCACACAAATCAACGAAGCTATTCAAATGGGTAGAGGCATCTTCACTAGGAAGGCCGGAAAACGGATCTTTCATGACAAGATTCAGCAAGGCAACATTAATTTCACAAGATTCAGCATCGGTAAGAGGAGCAATCGGAATGCTAATAAAATCATTGTTTTCGGTATTGGTAAAGTCAGACAATTTAGTGTTATCTTGAGCCATCATGACAAGCAAGCAATCCAACACACAAGCAAACGAGGAACGGGCAAAAAAAGAGGCAAATAGAGAAAGAGAGGGAGGATAGAGAGAGAGGGTGAATAAAACGGAAAGGGTGAAGTGGGGAAGAGGAAAACGAGAGGCAAATGGCAAATAATGTAATGCGGGAGATAAGGGTTTGTGATGGGTACTTGGTGTGTTGACTTTTGCGTAGACCTCCCCAGCAACAACGCCAGAAATCCTTCTTGCTACCTCTTGAGCACTGCGTTGGTTTTCCCTTGAAGAGGAAAGGGTGATGCAGCAAAGTAGCGTAAGTATTTACCTGAGTTTTTGAGAACCAAGGTATCAATCCAGTAGGGGGCTACGCGTGAGTCCCTCGCACCTGCACAAAACAAATAAATCCTCGCAACCAACACGATAAGGGGTTGTCAATCCCTGCACGGTCACTTACGAGACTGAGATCTTATAGATATGATAAGATAATATTTTTGGTATTTTTATGATAAAGATGCAAAGTAAAATAAAAGCAATGAAAATAACTAAGTGTTCGAAGACTAATATGATGAAGATAGACTGGGGGGCCATAGGTTTCACTAGTGGCTTCTCTCAAGAGCATAAGTATTTTACGGTGGGTGAACAAATTACTGTTGAGATATTGACAGAATTGAGCATAGTTATGAGAATATCTACGTATGATCATGTATATTGGCATCACGTCCGAGACAAGTAGACTGACTCCTGCCTGCATCTACTACTATTACTCCACACATCGACAGCTATCCAACATGCATCTAGAGTATTAAGTTCAAGAGAACAGAGTAACGCTTTAAGCAAGATGACATGATGTAGAGGAATAAACTCATGCAATATGATGAAAACCCCATATTTTTATCCTCGATGGCAACAATACAATATGTGCCTTACTGTCACTAGGAAAGGACACCGCAAGATTGAACCCAAAGCTAAGCACTTCTCCCATCGCAAGAAAGATCAATCTAGTAGGCCAAACCAAACTGATAATTTGAAGAGACTTGCAAAGATAACCAATCATACATAAAAGAATTCAGAGAAGATTCAAATATTGTTCATAGATAAACTTGATCATAAACCCACAATTCATCGGTCTCAACAAACACACCGCAAAAGAAGATTACATCGAATAGATCTCCACAAGAGAGGGGGAGAACTTTGTATTGAGATCCGAAAAGAGAGAAGAAGCCATCTAGCTAATAACTATGGACCCGTAGGTCTGAGGTAAACTACTCACACTTCATCGGAGAGGCTATGGTGTTGATGTAGAAGCCCTCCATGATCGATGCCCCCTCCGGCGGAGCTACGGAACAAGCCCCAAGATGGGATCTCATGGATACAGAAAGTTACGGCGGTGAATTAGGTTTTTGTCTCCTGTTCTGATCATTTGGGAGTACGTAGGTTTATATAGGAGGAAGAAGTACGTCGGTGGAGCAACAGGGGGCCCATGAGGATGGAGGGCGCGCTTGGGGGGGGGGGGGTAGGCGCGCCCCCGGCGCGCCCCCTACCTCGTGGCCTCCCTGTTGGTTGCTTGACGTAGGGTCCAAGTCTCCTGGATCTTGTTCGTTCCAAAAATCACGTTCCTGAAGGTTTCATTCCGTTTGGACTCCGTTTGATATTCCTTTTCTTCGAAACCCTAAAATAGGCAAAAAAACAGCAATTCTGGGCTGGGCCTCCGGTTAATAGGTTAGTCCCAAAAATAATATAAAATTGGAAAATAAATCCCAATAATGTCCAAAACAGAAGATAATATAGCATGGAGCAATCAAAAATTATAGATACGTTGGAGACGTATCAGATGCCACGTGTTGGTCACCCTTAACGAAAGCACTTCTATGACTGCGATTTATCGTCATGGAAATGGACACTTCCGTGATGATAATTTTGGAAATTTCATGGAACACCTGTACGAAAGCATAGGTATGACTATCTTCATTCTGTCATAAATTTGTCATGGATGTACATGCATGACAGAAAACGTGACCTACTGTGACAAACACGTATCATCACAGAAGTGTATTTTTCTTGTAGTGAATGTTTTGGCACTGCTAGTGCCACTGATTTTTTATATATTGAAAGAGGAGGTTTCCTCTGATTTCATTAAAGAAACCCAACCATAGAGAACCATTATCCGACATCTCAGTATAAACGGGCAGTTATGCAACTACTACTAGAATGGACTGAGTACTAGCAGGAGACAAGTTCGCCGCATAAGCTAGGAAGGTAGGGGACGCAGCACCAGCTCGACCAACTTTGGATTGCAACCCAAATGCTACCCCAGAAACATCAAGGGGGAAGATAGGGACTGAAAGAGCTAGCTTCAACATCCCAGTCTAAGAACACCCAGCCTCCATCCTTGTGACGCACAGTACACCTCGCTTGCCACCTGCTCGACCCTAGTGCCACTGATAAAATGAAGTAATAATATAGTTAAAATAGAGAGAGTGTCCTCTCTATGATTTCATTTCGAATGTAGATAAATAAAGTGCTTCTCCTTGTTATTATATGTTTCATCAACTAGTCCGATTATTAATGTTTAAGTGTTTCTGCAAACTGGGGTGCTTAATTTTAGTTGATCTGCACAAAAATAGAGATTGCAATGTCTCAAGGCCCCTCCTTGTACTATCGTTGTACACTGATATTCATCACTGGAAGAAGGTGTATCAAGGAGAATTGGGTCGATTTCCAGTATGAGGCTTACCATATGAGGCGTCGTAGGGCCCATCTTGCCCTCGCAGCATGGCATACTATGATACTATCGCAATATTTTCTTCTATTTATTAGTGTATGTTTCATCAACTAGTGCCACTATAATGTAATCACGCTTTTCATTATCTGTGCAAACAGGGTTATTCAGCTGCATTTTGGTGGAACTGCACAAATGTACGGATGGAACTGGCATATATGCAGAGTGCGAGGTGTGCCAAGTAAAAATTACCGACACCAACCCTCCATCTAAGCATTGGCATCCACCACCACCAGTGGGATGTGTGGCGCTCTCTATGGACGGATCTTTCTCAGCAGAAAATCCTCTAACCAAATACTAGTAGCTTATATTGGCACTTCTCTAGGGAGTACTCTTTTCTGAAAGAAGCACCAATATATTTTTCTTTATTTGTACACGGTGTCACAACTTTGTTTTTGGTTCAAAGCTATTTTAGGGTGATTGGCTTAGTACTCGTAGACTGATTGTAAGCATGATTCTCATTAGTCGTTAGACTGATTGTAAGCATGAGCAGATGGAAGATTAGGTCAGTGTGAAGCTTACCTGAAAACCAACCGCTACCATTGAAACGAGGCGAGTGGCGAGGGAACCATGGAGAACAGCGGGGAAGCAACGTCGCGCCATGCAGCCTCTTCTTGTGGTGGGAGAATGAATACTCCTATGGCTCCGGTTGGCTCTTCACCCTCATGAACGGCACACCGTACTCGATCGATTCGTTATCCTCTGGATGCTCGACCTTTGACCTGTACACCCACCACCTCCGCCTAACTTTCACCTCAGGAAAATCTATCTGCTGCATCGCCTAGAGGAGATACTCGATGAATTCGAAGGACTGCGGCGTGACTGCCGCTGAGGAGTACATCGCCCATGTCTTGCTCCTTCGCACACATTGCCACATGGCCCTCACCGTCCTCAAAATCTCCCACTCGTTGTCAAACCAAGTAATGATCTCTTTCAACCTGGCTAACTTCGCCTGGTCGCCGCCGGCGATCTGCCTGATTCACTGCTGCATCCTCTCCATAGATGTCCTTCTAAGAGGTCCGGTGCTAGCTTTGGAAGATGGGAGGAGACATGATGGTCTTGCAATGGAGAAGAGGAAGAGGTGAGACAGTGGTTTTTCAATGGAGAAGATGGAGAGGAGAGGGGTGGTTTTGAAATGGAGAAGAGGGAGAGGTGAGATGGTGGTCTTGCAATGGAGGAGAGGGAGAGGCGAGATGGTGTTTTGCAATGGATAAGATGTCGAGGAGAGGGGTGGTTTTGCAATGGAGAAGAGGGAGAGGTGAGTCGGTGGTTTTGCAATGGAGAAGATGGAGAGGAGAGGGGGTGGTTTTGCAATGGAGAAGAGGGAGAGGCGAGATGGTGGTTTTCGAATGGAGATGGTGGAGAGGAGAGGAGGTGGTTTTGCAATGGATAAGAGGGAGAGGAGCGTGACGCAGCGATTTAGGATTGGACGAGAGGGCCGGCACACTGTGACTGGATCAAAATCAAAATTGACCATGATTTACCCTTCAATTAATAAAGTGACCCCACATTAACTAGTCTAGCTTTTATTTCGGGTCATAATTGACCATGATTTTCACAAATAAAATATATGTTATACGTTGCAAAAATAATATAATTTGAAAGTACATTTAGATACGAACCAAATGATACAATTTTTGGTGACATGCATTCACATTTTGCTTGTCAAATACAGTACTTGATCAAACTTTGATCCAAATACGCAAAACAAAAAATACTTCCAAGACCAGCGCCGCTCCTCTCCTATTCCATTTCAAAACCACCGCCCCTCCTCTCCTATTCCAATCCAAAACCAGTGTCGCTCCTCTCCCGTTCTAATCCAAAACCAGCGCCGCTCCACTCCTCTTCCATTCAAAAACAACCGCCGGTGAGTGAAGGTGTTGTGGAGAAGTAGATCGATGGAGGAGTACAACTGATACGTGAGGATCGCAGACGCTGACCTTGTGAAGCTAGCTAGGTTGTTGGAGATACAGTCTTGGTTCGAAAACAAGGACCACCTAGCGGCGACGGCGACATCCATGGCCAAATATCTGCAAAAGAGCAAAAAGGTGGTGATACTCCCGAAGGGAGTCGCGCGGGAGTACATAGAGCTGATGTAACCCCCCGAGTCCGATGCTCCAAATGCCTTCCTTTATTATAGTTGTTGTCGTGTGTTTATTATATTTGTTGCATTATCATAGTTGTTTTGCATATTTCATTCCTCTATGTTTATGCCATGATCATGTTGAGTGCTTTGTCATATCTTTTCTTGTTGCACCATGCTCACCTGACTTGTTATATTGCTTTGTGCCATCCTTGTTTGTTTGCCATGGTCTTCTCACTTACTTTGATTCAGGCTTCATGATGTGGTATGGCCTTCGTCATTTTTGTTGCATTTGCATCATGATCATCAATGTAGTGTACATATTTCTCATGTGCTTGTTATCTTTGTGAACTCCGTCTCCTCATCTTCTTTGCTGTTCCATCTTGCCCTTCCATCTAAACCATCATCAAGTGAAACACCCAATCACTAGCTTCTTCCTTTCAATTCTCACACATTTATTGCAAGTGACATTATTGCCTCCTCCTTTAATGTTCATTTATTTCCTGATAATCTTACTCCATGCCTTATACAACTCTACCAAGTTTCATCCCTTTTGGAATTGTTTTGGTAGGGTTCAAAATGGCTGAAGTGTGAATTAAATTCACACTTGAATTATTTTTTGTCCTTAGAAATGCCCAAAGCAATTTATTCAAATTCTGCACAAATCCTGGACTCCATTGATATGTTCATATCTCTCACTACCCTCTCCAATTCCTCTGTGATTTTGCTCTCTTATTTCTCTTTGAAAAAATAGAAAAAAGCAGCAGTGCAGCCTAGCGACCAGTAGCTTCAGCAACCCAGCAGCCCAGCCGATCCAGCACATCTCCTCTCTCACTGGTAAAATTTCCCACATGCACCTCGTCGGGCCTGCCTGTCATCCCCTCAACCCTCACCTTTTTATTCCACCTCACGCATCCTCTCTCTCGCAGTAAAACCTCCAGGGGCGCCCGTGCCCCCCTATAAAGCGTCCACCCCACGCCCTAGGGTTTCCCTCTTCCCCTCTCGCCACCGCCACCTTTTTCCATTCCCTCTGCTTCTTCTTCCACAAATCAGATCACCGAAAGCTGGGAAATAAACTGTCGACGGCCCTCGTCATTCTCGCGGCCAGAGGGCCTCAAGCTCATCTTCGACATGTCCTCCTGCAGCCCGTCTCTATCCTTGACCGATTCTGATGGATGGCTGAACTGGATCACCTCCTTGCCGTCGTCCACATCCACGTCGCCGTTGTCTTCCCCCGCTTCCTCTTCTTCAAGAGACCGAGCTTCTCTTCGGCGTGATCCGACAAGCAGCTGCCATCTTCTTCGTCCGGAGCCTCGCGTGCCTCTCCGAGATCTTCCTCGACTACGCACTCGTCCACATGGTCCCGTAGCTCCTTCCACGACGTCGTCTACATCGTCTTCTTCCTCCGACTAATCCCTCACCATCGGTGAGCACATCCTCCCACCGTCTTCGATCTTCGTCGACCTCGTACGTCTCCAGCACCCCCCGGTGAATCTCCGCTCCTCCTACCGCCTTCATTTTGTTGATCCAAGCATTTGAGCGCTTCCCCAACCGAACTGAAGCTCCGGCTGCATGGCCACCATGGTCGCGCACTCTCTGCATGCACGCTGCCGCCCTTGCTACACCCACGTCCGGATGCTCCTGCACACCCCCGTAAGCGCTTGACCCTCTCTGTTCGCGCATGCACACAATCCTAGCGTAGCAGCCGCACAACACCAACCGCACAGATCCGGTCGTAGTCTTCTCCATGACCGGGGATGAGCTCCTGCTTGTGCACAAAATGCCTGCATGCACGCCACCCCTGGAAGCAGCCTTCGCTTGCAAGCACGCACCCTTGCACATTTCCGCACCCCCGTCGGTGATCTGCTCCACCGGTAGCTGCTGCTTTGCTCGTGTGATCACCGGCAAGTTGCTGTGTGTTCATGGCGGTTCCAAGACCGATCCCCTGCTTGTTAAAAACACGTATGCCCCTTCCTAATCACAAACACTCAGTTAGGCCAGTTGGTTAGCGCTCTACTCCTCTACATAGGAGGTCGTGGGTTCAAGTCCCAGCCGGCCCAATTTTTGCTCTGTTTTCCTGTTATTGTGCACACTTAGTAGCGCTCACTCGGGCCAAGTCCTCCCGGGACACTGCAGGTTGCTGCAATCCGGCCCGTGGATATTTTTTTCCCAACCTGTGTATTTTACCATTTTCCAATGCATTCTTATTTGCAGAAATGCCATCATTTTGAAGTGTGAGTAACTAAATATCCATGCATCCAAATAAAATATGTCATATATGCATCTTACTTAAACTTTCACGTACTTTCACAATATCCAACTTTCATGCATGTTTAAAATTGATGTTTGCATTAATTTACATAAATGCCATGTTAAAATGGTTTATTCATAACTAATTAACCATAGCTCGGTTTCAAATAAATTATATATGTAGATGAGGTAGAAAAAATGGCTAGATTAACATGGTGGCAGTACTTTGCATGTTTAACAACTCTAAAATTGTGTAGAGGGCAGAACAATACCAAATCTAAAATATGCACATGAGGATTTTTCTGGAATTGTTGTTGTTGTTTCCGGCCTCATTTAAACTTGCTTAAATGTGTAGTTTGCTTATGCTTCACCTCTTGCCATGGTTAACAACATTTAATATTGTTAGGTACATAAACGGGAGAGAACTAAATAAGTCATGTGGTGCTTCGTCAATATGCAACTCGTTGCATATTGTGCTCCACTTAACTTGTAGTGTTGTTTGTGCACTTTGCCATGCCATGCCTCATTAAACCGGACGTGCATCATACTTGATTGTGCATCTTGCCATGTTTATGCTTGTGTGTTTACTATGTTGCTTGCTTTTTCCGGGTTGCTTCTCTCGTTAGCTTCGGTTTCGTTTCGGAGTTGTGAGGATCCGTTCGACTACGTCCATTTTTCTTCTTCATGGACTCGTTCTTCTTCCTTGTGGGATCTCAGGCAAGATGACCATACCCTCGATATCAGTTCTATCTTTGCTTGCTAGTTGATCACTCTATCGCTATGTCGCGCTACCTACCACTTGTTATATCATGCCTCCCATATTGCCATGTCAAGCCTCTAACCCACCTTCCTAACAAACTATTGTTTGGCTATGTTACCGCTTTTGCTCAGCCCCTCTTATAGCGTTGCTAGTTGCAGGTGAAGTTGAAGTTTGTTCCATGTTGGAATATCACAATATTCTCTTATTTAATTCATGCATCTATACACTTGGTAAAGGGTGGAAGGCTCGGCCTTATGCCTGGTGTTTTGTTCCACTCTTGCCACCTTAGTTTCCGTCATACCGCTGTTATGTTCCTTGATTTTGCGTTCCTTACGCGGTTTGGTGTTATGGGAACCCCATAACAGTTCGCCTTGAATAAAACTCCTCCAACAAGGCCCAACCTTGGTTTTACATTTCCCTAACAACCTATTACTTTTCCCTTGGGTCGGCCAACCCGAGGGTCATCTTTATTTTTAACCCCCCTGGGCTAGTGCTTCTCTAAGTGTTGGTTCGAACTGGGCGATTTGTCAGCACATTCGGGCAGTCTTGCTGGTCTTGTTTTACCATTGTCGAATGACTTGTAACCGGGATTTCGAGACTGATCGGGTCTTTCCGGGAGAAGGATTTCCTTCGTTGACCGTGAGAGCTTGCGATGGGCTAAGTTGGGACACCCCTGCAGGGTTTAAACTTTCGAAAGCCTTGCCCGCGGTTATGTGGCAGATGGGAATTTGTTAATGTCCGGTCGTAGAGAACTTGACACTTGACTTAATTAAAATGCATCAACTGCGTGTGTAGCCGTGATGGTCTATTTTGGTGGAGTCCGGGGAGTGAACACGGCCTTGGGTTATGCTTGAACGTAAGTAGTTTCAGGATCACTTCTTGATCACTTCTAGATTCTCGACCGTTGCGTTGCTTCTCTTCTCACTCTAATTTGCGTACCACCATATTTTTTTAATGCTTGCTGCAACTCCACCTCATTACCCTATCCTACCCATAAGCTTAAATAGTCTTGATCTCGCGGGTCTGAGATTGCTGAGTCCTCGTGACTCATGGATACTTCCAAACAGTTGCAGGTGCCGATGATACCAGTGTAGGTGATGCAACCGAGCTCAAGTGGGAGCTCGATGAAGATCTTGGTCATTGTTATGTGTCTTTTTCGGATGATCAGTAGTGGAGCCCAGTTGGGGTGATCGTGGATCTAGCATTTGGGACTGTCTTCCTTTATTTCGGTTCCATAGTCGGACCTTGGACTATACTCTGGATGATGTATGTTTAACTTGTTATTTGTGTGAAGTGGCGGTTGTAAGCCAACTCTTTATCCCTTTCTTATTCAGTACATGGGATTGTGTGATGATTACCCCACTTGCGACTAAACCACCATGCGGTTATGCCTCTAAGTCATGCCTCGACACGTGGGAGATATAGCCGCATCGTGGGCGTTAAAACTTGGTAATCAGAGCCATGCCCGAGTTAGGAGCCCCCTGCTTGATCGAATCACTGACGTTGTTGAGTCTAGAACAAAATGCTTTGAGTCTTAGGATTATATATATTAGAGATTAGGATTCTTTTTACTCCTCAGTCCCTTCGTCGCTCTGGTGAGGCCTCCTGACATAGAAGTTTTGACTTTTCTCTCCTCAAAGTTCACGATTTTTTTCAGGATCACGCGGGTATCTTGGAATCGTTTTGATATTCTTGTGATGAGAACATTGTTCTTGGTGCCTCCTGACATTTAGGGGTTGTGGAAGTGTCCCCGGGGGTTGAGCTCCAAGGAGTTGTCGTCACAATTTTATCGTTGCAGTTCTGGAATACCTGAGCTCGCCGACATCGAAAATCTCTTTTATGCAGTTGTTGGTGAGATAACCTCGACGCCACCCAGTACTGCAGCGGGAGTTCGGGAGTATTGCCATAACTTGTATAACAGATGCTTTTCAAAGGTTGAGGTACATGATTTCCGAAGGTTTCTTGGTTATGTGTTGAAGGATGGATACAGCTGGATGTAGGGATTGTTAGTTTGGGTGAGATATTATGCTTCCCCTATATCCCCCACACTTGATTGCATAAACAGAAAGTTCCAGGAGTTTATAAGTAGGAATTCAAGTGTCACGTAGGATATCCTTCCAACAGACACATGATACGATATGGGGTCTATCATATGCTTGTTCCAGCTTATTCTGCAAGCCAGTCCTTTGTTCTTGTTTTGGTTTGTGGTATTCGAGTTACTTCGAAGTCAAGTGTTGATTCCATACCTTCCCTAAGAGGTGCTCTCATATTTTTGTGTGAATACTAATCCTTCATGATAATTGAGATTGTCATGTCAATCCTTTTCAACCGCCGTTTTTCTCTTCAAGTGGATCCGATCATTTTCAACATCCGCAAGACCAACTCAAAGTCTTCTCAACGTTATTTGTTTCATCCATCCCAAGTTGCCTTTGTTTTCCCTGCCCTCCCACCCTTTCTTTTCTTCAAGGACTCATATATCTTAATCAAGTATCCATTTTATTCATGTGAAGTCTCTTCATTCTTTTCAATCAATGTTCTTACCCGGTGGTTCTCTTGAAGATGCTCTACTAGTTCATCATTCTTCGTTCTCTTTCTTCTCCGGTGGATTCAAGTCAAGCTTTGTCGATCATATCATTTCCTCATTTCAAATGTTTTCTCATGCCGATGCACCTCTTAATCATCCACTTCTCGCTATTCAATTGTTCCGGAGTGCTGAAGATATCTCAAAAGATTCAAGTTTCCATTCTCAATTCGCTCAAGTTCTTTTGAGGATGTTATCTCATTCAATCCATTTAAATCAACCGGTGCAATCTCCCTTTCAAGTAATCGTTCGAAGGTGTTTCTTTTGAGTGGGCCCTAACCCACAGGTCTTTTCCCAGGATCTAACACTCTTCTAATCTTTCTGGAGTGATTCTCAAATTATTTTCAATGTTTGACGTAAGAATGAATTTTCATCAGTCATGTCTTTCGCCAAGATCTTTCAAATTCTTTTCACCCATCCGAAGCAATTCAGGAGTCTTTTTAGTTTGATTCTCCGAAGGCCATCATTTCGGGATTATTCATTCTAGCTTTCAGCTCTCGTTCTCAAATTCTTCTGGGGCGTCGTTCAAGTATTCTCTAATTAGCTCGTGATCTCTTCGTTCTCATGTATCTAAATTCCCTCAAGTATCTTCATTCGTTTTCTAATTGCTCCGGGTGATTCGTTCTCTTTTGTTCATTCGTTTTCAATTCTTACGGTGGTTGGTTCAAGATTCCTCTTCCTATATTCTCATATCAATTCATTCGTTCTTTCCAATCCTACCGGCGGATCGTTGAAGACCTTTCTCAAGTTTGCGCTATATCTCTCTTAATCTTGTCTACAAGAAGAAGTAGTATGACAAATCCGTTGCTTGTCATCAATTTAAATTGGTGAAGGATACACATAACATAATTCTTATTATTGTTTCATCCATGTGATCTAATTTCTTCTTTCCAGAGTTCTTCATCATGTCACATTCTCGGTTTGAGATGCTTCATCTTTTCTTTTCCGGAGTTTCAAGTTTTCCACTTTATCTCGTCACGAAGCTCCATCTAAATCATCGCAAGGCTTCACCTTGTGTTTTCAACTTCTCTTTCTTTTGATCATTCCTTTATTACTGGAGTTCTTCATGGAGGCTCAACATGGTGGCTCATCAAGGATTCCTTTCATTCTTCATTCATTCATCAAGTTTTCTCCCAAAGTTGAGATCCGCCAAGCTATACTCTAAAATAAACAGGGTGCTCAACACATGTCTTGTTTTGAGGAGTTCAAGCATTCTTCATCTTGCATTCCGAAGTGCAATTCATTCTATCTTATCTTTTGAGGTGGTGTTATGTCATTTTGATAGTTTCCTTCATGTTTCATGATTGACAAGTTGTCAGGAATGAGGTATCTTAAATCCATCAATCTCTTCATTGGAATTATCTTGGGTTATATTTCACCTAAAGCTTTCCCTAAGGATTGTTGCTATTTATGGTGCTCATAAATGACCCAAGTTCTTCATTTATCCTCCGGGTGAAATAAGTTTCTCGTCTTCTTGTTGATATCAATCCAATCCATTGATTTTCGTTACTGGCAAAATTTCACCTCAAGATGTCGAGATGTGTTCCATAAGCCCACAACAAGCTTACTCTTTTTGTTGTTGGTTTTCCAACAACTCTGTTCAACCCTTCTCCTAAAGATGCTTTTCAAGCTCATTTGAGGTAAAAGATGTTGTTTTGTCCTCTGTTCTTTTGATTCCATTCTTACTTTTGTTCCGCAGGCATTCTGATGCTGCTCTCTTTGACCCATCATCTTGTTTTGTCAAGATCATGTTCAATTCCTTCCATTTACAGTCGGAGTGCTGCCCAAATTATATCATTCATATTCCTTCTCTATCTTGTTTTAACCGGAGTGTTGTGGCTATCAATCCTCTTCTAACCGGAGTCTCATCCAAGTTCTTTCTTTTTGTCAAGTTCATATTCCTTAGCTTCCATTTCCAACCAGAGTGTTGTCCTAATTGATATTTATCGTTCCTTGTGCATCTCATTTCTACCGGTGTGCTTGCATGTACTTCTTGTCCATTGCAACCCTTTTCCTATGTCTTTCAACCTACAAGGTTCTCGTAATGTTCCTTGTTGCTCTTTTCTAGCGGAGTGTTTTCAACTTCGTTCATCTTCGTTGTATTCTTTCTTTCAATTTGTTCAACCCTGCAAGGTTCTTTGGTTTCACTCGTTTTTCAAAGAAGCAACTTAGTTTTACCTCTTCTCTTCCTCTTCCGTTTCCCCCCGTTGCCATCCTTAGATCTCGGGACAAGATCCTCTTGTATTGGTGGAGTGTTGTAACGCCCCGAGTCCGATGCTCAAGATGCCTTCCTTTATTATAGTTGTTGTCGTGTGTTTATTATGTTTGTTGCATTACCATAGTTGTTTTGCATATTTCATTCCTCTATGTTTATGCCATGATCATGTTGAGTGATTTGTCATATCTTTTCTTGTTGCACCATGCTCATCTCACTTATTATATTGCATTGTGCCATCCTTGTTTGTTTGCCATGGTCTTCTAACTTGCTTTGATTCATGCTTCATGATGTGATATGGCCTTTGTCATTTTTGTTGCATTTGCATCATGATCATCATTGTAGTGTACATATTTCTCATGTGCTTGTTATCTTTGTGAACTCCTTCTCCTCATCTTCTTTGTTGTTCCATCTTGCCCTTCCATCTAAACCATCATCAAGTGCAACACCAAATCACTAGCTTCTTCCTTTCAATTCTCACACATTTATTGCAAGTGACATTATTCCCTCATCCTTTAATGTTCATTTATTTCCTGATAATCTTACTCCCTACCTTATACATCTCTACCAAGTTTCATCCCTTTTGGAATTGTTTTGGTAAGGTTCAAAAATGGCTCAAGTGTGAATTAAATTCACACTTGAATTATTTTTCTGTCCTTAAAAATGCCCAAAGCAATTTATTCAAAATTCTGCACAAATCCTGGACTCCATTGATATGTTCATATCTCTCACAACCCTCTCCAATCCCTCTGTGATTTCGCTCTTTTATTTCTGTTTGAAGAAATAGAAAAAAGCAGCAGTGCAACCCAGCGACCAGTAGCTTCAGCAACCCAGCAACCCAGCCGATCTAGCCCATCTCCTCTCTGCCTGGTAAAATTTCCCACATGCACCCCGTCGGGCCCGCTTGTCATCCCCTCAACCCTCACCTTTTTCTTCCACATCATGCACCTTCTCTCTCATAGTAAAACCTCCAAGGGTGCCCGCACATGGCCACCACGGCGCCCTCGCCCCCTATAAAGCCGCCACCCTGCGCCCTAGGGTTTCCCTCTTCCCCTCTCGCTGCCGCCACCTCTTTCCCTTCCCTCTTCTTCTTCTTACACAAATTAGTGCACCGAGAGCAGGGAAATAAACTGTCAACGTCCGTCGTCATTCCCGCGGCCAGAGGGCCTCAAGCTCGTCTTCGACATGTCCTCCTGCACCCCGTCTGCGTCCTCGACTGATTCTGATGGATGGCTTATCAAAATCTTCGTCTCGACATGTACATAATTTCATTCCATTGCATCATTTGCATTTGAGGGCATCTTGATTCCCAAAATGCTGTTAGTAGGAGGCTTCGTGAGTTAAATTGCAGATCCGTTAGTTCATCATAGACTTTTGTCATTTTTTGCCATGTTTAATCCGTGCATGATATGCCTGTGCCCCTTTGGGATGTATTGTTAAGCATTTTGTCTTCTTTCCAGAGGTGCCACCCATGCATTTTTAGGATGTGTGTGTTGTCTTGTGCAAGCTTGCGAAGAGAGGTACCTGAGATTGCTGATTTCAGGGATTAGTGATTTTCACTAAG